>NC_056734.1:811370410-811409625 GCF_019279795.1 Protopterus annectens
AGCTGACAAGTCTGCTTGCAGAAACCTGCAAAACAGGATAGGGGAGGCATTGGAATGCAAAGAAAGGAGGGGAGGTATTGGATTGCAAAGATAGGAGACCTGACACAGCAGAGCAAAGCAAACCAACAGCAGACCGGCAGTAGCACATATAAGGCAAGATACGCCAGGTCCAGGAAAGTACAAATGAAAGTAGGCTGCAGGATGCACGCCAGAAAATAGTAGGTGCAACGTGCATAAATGTAAAGGGAAGGTCAAGAGGTAATCCACGGCAGGCAAATGTAATTCAACACCAAAGGCACCACAATAGTAGTTCCGGCAGTAAAACACATAAGATACCCTGTAGCTACGATCATACATACACACCCTATGACATTATCGGTGTTCACAGCACAATAGTATAAAGTGTGAAAGCACCCAACACACACCTGTGTATTCCCAAACACCGCACCATAGGTGTAAACACACGGGGAACTTTTAAAATGTACATGTTGGGAGCTGCCATAGCTGTGATTCATCAGCATGTGTTAGAGACTGACGGTGTTGTGGAGGATGATGCCGACAACCACCGCAGGCCTCGGAGGAGAAGGAGAGTGTTCAGACCAAGGGTAACCTACCAGGGGCTACATGACCTGGAGATAGTAGAGCGTTACAGGGTGGACAGGGACATCTTACAGCAAATAGTGGAGCTGTGCTGGCCACGCCTGAGAACCAGAAACAACAGAGGGACCATCCCAGTGGACACGAAGGTATGTATAAGCCTGCGAATACTGGCCACAGGTACCTTTCAAAGGCCAACTGGAGATATAATGGGTATCTCACAGGCATCAGCATCCAGGGTACTACACCAGTTCCTGGATGCCATGTTACCACATGCCAATGAGCAGATATACTTTCCCAGAACTCAGGAGGGGTTGGCCAGCAATATGCGCCACTTCCACCATGTGGCACACTATCCGGAGGTACTGGGTGCGATAGACTGCATGCACATACAAATCAAATCACCACCCGGTGAGCATGGTAGGCGCTACATAAACTGCAAGGGATTCCACTCCATCAACTGCCAGGTCATGTGCAATGCCCAGGGCATTATCATGGATGTGTGTGCTGGCAGCCCTGGAAGCTACCATGACTCCCATATCTGGCATGCCTCACAGCTGTATCAGGTATTTGTCAGGTGGAACATCCCACATGGCCATCTTGTGGGGGATGCTGGCTATGCACTGGAGCCGTGGATGATGACTCCCATCAGAAATGCACACACACCCATGCAAGAACGCCATAATGAGGCACACGCACAAACCAGAATCATCATAGAACGTGTATTCGGGATGCTGAAATCACGGTTCTGGTGCTTGGATACATCTGGTGGAGCCTTGCAGTACTCTCCAGGCACGTGTGCCCACATCGTCATAGTATGTGCCATGCTACATAATATGATCCTGCAGAAGCAGCTGCAGCAGGGACAAAATGGTGAAGGCCCTCATAGCCCACCGCAATTGCCAAGGCCATTACAGTCACAGAGGGATTCAGACCATGAACACACTGTGCCAGCCCCAGTAGGCAGACCGAAGGCGTGCCCAATATGCCTACGCCTTGGCAAAGAGGGAACGTATAGCACATACTCTGACAGTGTAGGCCCCTACGGACTGACACCTCTCCACCTGCACACACAGTAAAATGGATGGCACACAAACATGACCACCTGTAAATTGTAATGTATAGGTGGCCCAATGTGTGACTCCTACATAGGCAGCCCTCAAACATTGTAAACACAACAGCTAGTGGAACACAGAATGCCAACACCTGAACAGTACATGAGCCTTACAGCATATGGTGGTGCTGTGTGCCTGTCACGTTCCGCCAGATATATATATATATATATATATATATATATATATATATATATATATATATAGATATATATATAGATATATATATATATACACATATACATATATATATATATATATATATATATATATATATATATATATATATATATATATATGTACACATATATATAATGAAGATAGAAAGGGCAATAGAGTGATATATGGTGATATAGATGGATTCAGCGATATCTGCAAATATAATAGATAGTTCAACGACATTCATAACATCTTGGAGGTACAAATAAATAGGATACCGCCAACCATGGAATGTGTAACATACCGACATGTGTAACCACGAGGCTGAAAGACCGATAGACTACAGTACTGGAACAGTACCGCCACGAGTAATAGTATGATGATATGAAGGGACATTTAGTCACTGCTGCCAGTGTTGTGGTCCACGTAGGTACTGTGTTCAACTGTGTCTGTGAGTGCCGTAGTCTGTGTAAGTGTGCGTTGAGGGTGCCGTGTGCGTCTCCGTGTGACTGTAATGTGTGTGTGTGTCTGCAACATGTGTTTGTTAGTGCCAAGTCAGAGGCAGATCAGTATGGTAGGTGTGGGTATAGCTAGCCGTAGGCATACGGTTATTACCTGTCCCACAGTAGGAGGGACAGCCCCACCCTGGGCAGGTATGTCCTGACATAAAACAGTACAAAGGGCAAATGTCCGAGATGGTAGGACATAAATATGTCCCATATATAATGTAACAGTCATATTTAATAGTTATGCCTGTATGTAAGAAACGTAAATGTTACATGCAATATGATAAGTAGCCAAAGTCACACAACAATAGGTATATATTGAGGATAAAAGTATGTGCTAACCTGTGTACTGACCATGGCTACGTGTTGGCCTGTAAACACCGCTGTGTGTCCCGCAAGTGTCCAACAATGACCATATGAAAAGGTGGCAACCCATGGCAAACAGGCTCTTTTACCAACACAGCCACAATGACTGCAAATATCTGGGACAGAAATACAAGGGATAGCTGTCACTTACACATATCTCTTGATATATCACTGCAATTACGGAGGTATACAAGTAGCAAGCTCACCTGCAGATGATATAGAAACCAATTAACAATGGCCCAACGTACAATCCTGTAACATAAGTCTACTAACTGTTAGCTCTCTAATTAGGGACGGAGCCCACACACATATATACGGATTATGTAGAAATGCAAGGCCCACAAACCTGTATATGCTACGTACACCCACTGACATCCCCCACACTAGAAACTAAAGCAATACAGACTGTAATAGCAGCACAAACATCCAGTCAGTCAATTACATCTGCAGAACCCTCAACATACCATGTGAGAGACACAATTAAAGGCGTCATGCAAAATTGCAGGCATTGTATAATGGAACAAACAGCCATGTTACAGGTTTTGTTTGCAATACTCCGTTATCAGACGTTGGGATGACAGGTAAACCCACATGTTGAACCAAATACTCTACCTGTCACACACAATCCACGGGGGACATGAATCCAAAGTATACTTGTCTTCATGCATAGCAGTTGCAATTACACATAACAAAACACAATACAGACCGTCTCCCCGAAGGTAGGGCAAATAGGCAACGCCCAAGTGGAGAATCCAATTATACCCCACTGTTGCCGCGTAATTGGTGAATGGAGTAGCTGCACAGCTGATATGCAAGTAATTAGTCACTCAGGAACACCAATTGGCGGGATGAATCCACATGTTACAGGTATCGATGTATATAAGGATGACTTGCCAGACATTCAAACCGTATGCTCATACCAAATACCAGTTGAAACACTGTGAGAGAGATAGAAACAAAATGCCGTAACGATAACAAGGTATGTAGAACGCCCGATATGTAAGGTTATGTATAGCATGATCTGTATTAATTAGTTTTACTGTATGTATAGCCTGGTTTGCATTAATTAAACGTGTCCGCAATGCATAAAGTGGGGAAAGGTATTTATGTAGTGATGTCTTGCTGAGCATACTAACGCTTGTAGAAACTGTGCGTCCAGCAGTGGGACACAAGGTACACAGCACAGACACCACAAGGGATGCTACATGAGGGCGTTAAACAGAACAATTCCATACAACCCGCCGTCAGTGGTAGGGTATGTCCAACAAGGACGTGCCATAGCAGGGGATAGTATATGTTGATATACTGTCACAGCACACATGTGTATGGGCATATAATGTTAATGACATATCTAAGGTGGTCCCGCTGTGCAAGTATGCTTTGCATTATGGGATACTATGTGAAATATGTGTAATGTATAGTATTATAGGTAGATATGACAGATATTCTACACAGCATAACAGGCATATCATGCATACCACAGGTATCGCCTATTGGTATGTACAATAACAGGATACATATGGCTTGTAGGCATGGGACATTGTAATAGCATGATAGCTAATCTAAATGGAAGGGCTACCAAGTAACCATGCACAAAGGCCATGTAATAGCTTCACAGGTGCATAGTGGGGTACTATGCAGTCTGGCAAGTCCATGTGTAAGCACAACTACAGTGTTCACACTAGTGGCACCTCTCTAGGGTAGTGTCCTGTGAACAGCAGAGCCATGTGTCACCTGCACCTCTGCACAGTACGGCCACTGCAGTGATCCCAGGCGTACATGTGTCGCATAACCACCAAGGGAGGTATCACATGAACAGTGCTACTGAGTGTCCCTGCGTGATGTACATAGGACTTATGTTCCAAAGCATAGTGAGTGTCCGGTTTGGGAATGTAACCCACAAGCACATCCCACTCATTGTGGCATGTGTGCACATATCCATGAGCATGTTGCTCACAGTGGCCTCTGCTTATGTCGCGTATGAGGAGTATATCCATTAATAATGTTGTGGACATGGGCCCTGTCTGATCAGCAGAGGTCACCCCTGAGTATGTAGTATGCAAATGTGTACAGATGTGGTGTCCGTAGTGCAGCCGCATATTTAAACTGTAGGAGCTCAGTAAACGTCATGGCGTGTTAATGTTGTGGCATGTAAAGCTGTAGCTGTTGTGTAAGGTACACCCTAAATGGGGTGGTGTACCCTTGAATGTGTGTAGATGTCTTGAGTTCAGAGGTACAATGGGTGCCTATGTACCAGCTACACACCCAGTACAGATAGGTGTGGCCACGTAGAAGGATAGTCATGCCACAGTGGCAATACGGTAACCACAGGAGTGGGTGCGACATATGTGTGTACTGCAAACATGTACAATGTGATATGTATGTAGGGGACTACCATCCATGTGATAGTCAGTGGGTGAATGGTGTAATGCAAAGGTGATGTGCATGCACCTTGTGTCATGCAGCTTGATGCCATGATAGTCATATTATGTATCTGTCACAGCGACATCCATATGGATGGAGTCAGTATCAGCTGGTGGAGCAATCATGGTGCTTTGTATGCAGGGGTTTGAAAGCTAGGCAGGGAAAGTCCCCTGTGCTAGCCTGTTCCACAGGGAAGCATATACCGAACATGAGGTGCCCTATGACTGAGGACTGTGGTATGCCAAATGTACATGACATGTAGTAGGTACTATGGTATGCTGGCCTCACTGTGTGTCCTGTCCATGAGCCACATAGCATAACATCCTGAGACACAGGGTACGATGTGCAGGTGGATGTGTATGTTGTCAATACCAGAATGGGGAATGGTGCTGAAAGACAATGAGAGGACAATGTAGGATGTGTGGACTCCCATACCATCAGCAACTGCCCTGGTAACTGTATGAAAGGAGTCCACCATGTGTAGGGGCCATGCTCTGGCCCTAACAAGCCCAACCTGGGTGGCAGCAAAGGATGGGAGCCCAACAATGTCTCTGTGAATGACGTCCTTGATGATGTGCCCCATAGCCATGCAGAACAGTCCAGTCAGGTGTGTAGGACTATAGTCCCACTCGTGCATTGTGGTGCCACCTGTGTGTAGTGTTATAAATGCTGCTGTGTGCCATTCAGGGGCTACAATGTCTGAAACAAGGCTATTACTGAATATGGTGGCCTAGTGGGGAGACATGTCATTCAGAGGTTGGTGGACATCACAGCCTGGGACGTTGGAAGGTGACATGGGGCCAGTGTCGCAGGACATATAGAGTGTAGGTCAGTACTGTGTAGGTGTGACCACAGGGACACCACAATGTTCATGTATGGATTGTGGCCCTGTAGTGAGTGAGAGGGTGTAATGTTAGCATTGAATCCATCCTCCAGCATGTTGCCAACATCACCTGGGTCTGTAAGGTTCCTGAGTGACTGTTGTATGTGACAGCAGATGTGGGTGTTGCCATCGACTACTGACATACCACCATAATGCCTGGTGGTACACCCCGGAATGTGTGGCAGTCATGTTTACATAGCTAGTCTTGGAGTATGTGATGAGGGACCCTGTGGCCCCACCACGGCTGACCAGTGAGCCACCCCACACATGGGAATGTACACCACTGTGCAACAGCCTACACCTGTTGTTGTACATCATATGTCCATGGAACTTGACCACCAGATGGCGTCTGTTATCTGGTGTGTACCATCATGGCTCTGTGTGGAATAGCATGATCCATGCAGTTGTGTACATGCTAATGAAGTGCACTGGGGTATGTGTCAGCATTTGTATGTGCATTGTCCATCTGCACGGGTGTCATGACGTTAACAACCGCTGTCAGCAGACGTCTGTAGTAGGTGTTGTAGTACTCATGTACTGTGTATGCTGTGATGGTTATGGTGCCGGGATGTGGCTAACAAGGTTGATTAGCATATGTTCGGAATCCACCAATGAGGGGATAACCCCAGGTGTGTAACACCAGTCACATGGTGGTAGTGTTCATGCCAAGGTTAATGTAGGTCTTGGAGGTGGTATGTATGGGTTGATCCAGCAGAGCGGAGGTTATGACTCATGGATGTGTCGGTACATAAGTGGCCATCCCAGTGAAGTGTGGGGTAGTGTCAGTCACACATCAGTAGTAGCTGTCTGAGGCCCACTGTCCAATATACCAACAAAGAAGGTATGTTAACCATGGGGTATGATGTTGACTCTGTAGCTTGTTACAATGTGTATAGCGGTCCCAGACACAGTTAGTTGCACGTGGAGCACCTCTGATGCATTGTGCTAAGTAACTTGCCAGGATGTGTGCAAAACATAGTGGGATATGGGAACCCCTCAGCTGTGGGTGTGCCGGTCCAGGTATGTGCCTGAAAGGTATAGTCTGTCTATAACCTGTCATTGCAGGTGTGCTCTGCAGAGCCTAGAGGCAGGTCCCAGTCACTGCAGAGATGTTTGAGTGATGCATTATAAGGTGTGCCTTGCCTGCGTGCATCACAGAGGAAGATGCAAGCATTGTGTCACATGACCCCATGTCGTGCCTGCCAGTTCCCGTCCTGCCGGTGACAGTTATTGGAAACTGTGCAAGACAGGCAGTATAGAAGCAGCAAGAGCCTTACATGTGAGTTGTACTCCCAGGGCTGACAGGTGCAAGTCATCTGTGCCACAGCATTGTGTTTGACCAGGTCAGTCAAAGCGGACAGATACCAGATGCCTGTGGAATGACAATAGGAGCATAGGCAACTGTTGAAGTGACACAGTCGGTCATTGTACAGTGGTATCATGTCCGGACGAATGCAAAATACTCCCCAGGGCTTGGCCCACACCCTCAGGGCTATAAGACTGGTGAGCTATTGCATGTCCCTGCACACATAGTCCGTGAAGTGGCATCACAGGGCAGTCACATTAACATGGAGAATGACAGTCACATCGTACCTGGTGAGGTGTGGCTATAAGCTGGTGATGTTGTCTTCCATGATGGGGGCTACCTCTGGTGCCTACACTGAGTATGGAGACGTACTGCACAAGTTGTCCTCATAGGTGTGGCCAGTGGTGTAGATCATGTGAGACTATGTGATGGGTGGGGGGTGTTGCGAATGTTACACATCCCCAAATGACTGTCAGGTGCAGTCAGGGTTGGTGACAGCATTACCCCCAGCCATAGCTGTCAACCTCCTGTCCCCAAAATGAGGAACATTAGCCCTCATACTGTGTGACAAATGTGCAAAACGTGGAACACTTACAACTGGCTTACTAACAGCTTCAACTAGGAAGGGCATATGATGGCTAAAATAGGCTGGTTTACATATAAAAAGATATTCTAATGAATTAATATGATTCCCATCTATTTAGCCATGGCTAGCAGGTAAACAATTTCCAACAATGAATGTGTGACAGACCCTTTCAATGTGGAACCTTGAGGAACATGCACCTTTTAGAACCCCAAATGAGGTACGTTCCTCGTAATGAGGTACACTTGAGAGCTATGCCCCCAGCACGGCTGCAGAAGTGCATCCCCCACAGGCTGTAGTGTCATATGTTGGGAGGTGAGCATTGAATGTGTACATGAGACAATTGCTCTATTGCCACATGTACAACATATCCCTCATATAGACAGGCAGTAGCACTGATATGTGACAGTTGGACATGCCTGTATATACAACCATGTCCCACAGGATATGTGTGTTACGTGTGTACAACAGCTGTTGTACCATAAGCAAGCTGGGAAGTGTAGGACAGCCAGTGTACCTGTGGGAAATGGTGTGGAATGGGTGCTATAGTAATCAGTAGCTCATGACATGCTCACAAGTTCTGAACACGTGCCTAGCATGACCATACAAAACAGATAGGGTGTTGGATAATATCAACCCACAAGTGGTGATGACAGTCATTTTGGGTGGCACCGCACTATAACCCTGCTGAGTATGGTGTGCATGTCCATGAACCATTATCACTGTAAATGTTAGCAGTACAGATGTACAAGACAGCACGGATATTTGATTACAAATACCTTTGTATGTCACAGGAGTGTTCCACCAGTGGCCTGTTGACAGACTCACAACTACAAAAGGTGCAAGAGTGACATGTGCACATCACACCAGTGCCAGCTACAGTAGAACAGGGTTAATGTGTTGTACCCCACCCTCATTGTAGCCCATACCACACAGACAAATGTTAGGCATCTGTGTATGTAAGGCTGTGAATAGCCATGACCTATCAGTATAGCTGTGTCAGTGTTGTGAACAACATACAGAATGGGCTGTGTGGGTGAGGTGTGTGACATGTGCACAGTCTGATGGATGATACCAGCATTGTCACCGCTAGGTGAACATCCCTGTACCCATAAACTACTACCTAGGCTGTGGTCAACATTATGGACACTGTGTAAGGGATGGTGCTGTGCAGTGCACCCCCCAACTTGGTGACATCTCCAGGCCACTTAGGTAGTCATATGAGGTACCCATGTCATGTCAGGGTGTCATCCATGAGCACGGAGATCACTGGACAGGCATATACAGCACTGTGGTGACCAATATTGGATCACATACCACCTTTAAGGGGTAATGGCTCTGCATGGATGTGCGATACCAGCCTTCACAATCCTCACCTCCACTATGCAGCATGCTGTCTACCTTGCAGAAAGACATTTGCTACACCATGATGATGGACATGCTACATGTCCATATCCTGATCTACAAGACATATGTCATGGACAGCCACCATCCTAATACTAGGATCGCCACAGGCTGGACAGATCCGTGTGCCATATATGTGACATACTCCCGCCATACCATGCAACCCTGTCCATCAAAGCTGCACATGTCATCCCAGTCATACATGGTGTGATGGCCGCATGGTAGATGTACTATCAACTGACTGGATCAATAATGTGGCACTGATGCACCTTGCGGTGGCATAATGGCTGTCTGTTACAGCTTGGAAACCATGCCCGCACATGCTATGGTTGATAACCATCCCTGCGAATGTCGTCTGACTAGCCATTGTCCCATGTCTATCACATGTGCAATACAGGCGATCCGTGGCAGGATGTTGAACAGTTGTACAGTGCTGTGTAGATGTATATGGCAAAACACATGCATGTACAGGTGTCCATGCGTATGTGTGCATTGTCACTGCTCAAGTCCATTACGGCTGTGTCTGTGTTGATATGTGACATATACACAGCATCCAGGTCAACAGCAGTACCGTGGACACATCCAGGCATGTGCAGATAGGTAAGAACACAAGTGCAGGCAAATAGACATGCCCACAGCAAGACAGCATTTACATGGAGTATGAACACTGTAATGAGGTGACACACATATATGGTGATGATATCCAATGCATAATGGGTGTGACATGTGTGTGACACAAACACGTCAGTCATGTCAGTGTCATGATGCTTTGCAAAGATAAATGTGCAGATGTAGTAGATGTCATAGAAATGTATGTGCAGCAGTATCTCTGTACATCTCTGAAACTGTGACCTGTCACCATCATTATGTCTTACAGATAATGCCCCGTACACGCCTCCCAGCATACACCCACCAGGAGGATGATGTCCTCATCCCACAGCTCCATGACAACTATGACTTGTTGTTCAGCCATGTGCCACAGCATGCCCAGCATCGGGATGACCTGTGGCAGGATATACGCAGGAGGGTGAACGATGTGGGTGGCCATAACCGCACCTACCAGCAGGTGTGCAGAAAGTGCACGGACTTGATACGACATGCAAAACAGCGTGCCACTGCAATCACCAGGGAACAAGGTGGAACAGGTGGTGGGCCACCAACCCAGCCCCCACTCACACACACCGAGGAGCTATTGGCCAGTCTGGGGACACCCAGGGAACAGCATCCAGAAACACTAGCTGCCATCGTGGAGGTGGGTGTCTCCCAACCAATGAGCCTGGAGTTGCCTGGTAAGTCAGTACTGCATATATGGCTATTATATCCCATGTAGTTGCATGTGTCACTGTACATTATGTAAAGTAACAACATATGCAAGGTATGTGGACACACATGCTGCATACTACAGTATGCTACGTTGTGTATGCACACATATTACACAGGTGAATGTGTTCACATGCACAGTGCAACCTGTGGCTGTCATACAGTCATGGATAATGTTCATACTGGTGTGTCACCTCTATACAGGTACCTCTGGCATGCCGCACAGACATGAGTCCGTTGCAGTTGAGACTGTCATCAGTATCAAGCATGTTACAGTGTAGATCTATTTGCCATGTGGCCAGTTAACACTTGCACACCTGATGTTTGTTCCAGTCATGATATGCAGGTCGCATCACCCATCATTCACACAGGCCACCCATGTGCAATATATACAAATGTAATGATACACCGACTTGAAACCACAGTACTTGTCATTGTGACATGTGTGGTCAGCTGTGCATACAACGGTGGAGGTGTTCTACAATGGTGGCATATGTAGTATGCATTGGAACAACATGTGTGTACACACAGTACCACACAGTGAGCTGTGATATGGGCAGCCCACAGGTGTCACCATTGTGTCATATGCCCCTGCATTGGGTGCACACATTGTGATGTGCTACCTGACATGTCCCAGACATGTAGTGTTCTGTCTGCAATATTGTCACACTATCGCATGACCTATACCCCACATACCAAACATACAATCCGTTGTCTGCATAGCCCTGTGGATTGTGACATATCTGACATCTATGGGTGTATGTCATATGGGACAACACAGACATGTGAGATAGATGGCCATCACACACAATTGGCCAACACATGTGCACACATGGCCATGGGGATGGCCAGAGACATGTAGCCACACAGTACATGGGATGTGTATACACCCTGTTGCACATTGTCCACACATGGTCCAATTATAGCCTTAGTTGACCAATTATACAGTTGATGTGGTACACTGGACAACCTAAAAGCCTGTGCACAGCTACTGGAGGTGTCACTGAAGTCTACCATATACGATCTGTTGAACATCACGACTGTGTTGCAGTTATGGCTATGCAATGTGTACATATTATGCATTCTACAGCAACATAGATGCCTCATGATGCCATGCAATGGCACAGTGTCTGTACTTCACACTGTATAGCAATGTAGATGGCTCACACTACCCTCCCATGCTCATGCACATTTGCTAAACATGCATTCTATCTGTAGGGCATACACACAACACTGCAATGTGAAGCCCATTATGATGCTGTACATGTGTCAGGACACCATTGTGTCAGACATGTATGCATGTTAATGCACATGTCAGCAGATTACATGTCAAGGTCACGTCAGCCATGTGTACTGTTATCCTGTTCTGGGCCACATGGTGTATCACGGGGATGCATGCATACTACCATGATTGTGTGAACTGCATGGCTACTGATATGACACCTGCTTGCTGTAGTGTGCACCCCAGGGAGGTATGCTTACTAACACTATTAATGTCTGAGCTGCATGCCCTCTGCTGTATCACAGGCATGCTGCATGCCATCTGACAAATCACATGCATGGTGTGTCTGTGTGTGTGTGTGTTTGTGTGTGTGTCTGTGTGTGTGTGTGTGTGTGTGTGTGTGTGTGTGTGTGTGTGTGTGTGTGTGTTTCCAGCTGCCTAGGGACACAGCTAATGCTTTTAGATGCCTCACAACACATACATTCCCTATCGGTGTCTTTGCTTTTGCGGATGATGTCACCCACCTAGAAGTATGCCTCTGGGAGTGCTGTGCACAGTAATCTCGGTAGAGCGTTCTGTAAATGCGTAATGCTGTAGTGTGATAAGGTAGTTAGGTGTATGTTCAACTCCCAGTCCTGCCAAGTGTGTGTGTGTGTGTTTCCAGCTGCCTGGGGTCACAGTAATGCTTTTAGATGCCTCACAACACATACATTCCCTATCGGCGTCTTTGCCTTTGCGGATGATGTAACCCACCTAGAAGTATGCCTCTGGGAGTGCTGTGTTCAGTAATCTCGGTAGCGTTCTGTAAATGCGTAATGCTGTAGTGTGATAAGGTAGTTAGGTGTATGTTCAACTCCCAGTCCTGCCAAGTGTGTGTGTGTGTGTGTGTTTCCAGCTGCCTGGGGACACAGTAATGCTTTTAGATGCCTCACAACACATACATTCCCTATCGGCGTCTTTGCCTTTGCGGATGATGTCACCCACCTAGAAGTATGCCTCTGGGAGTGCTGTGTTCAGTAATCTCGTGGCGTTCTGTAAATGCGTAATGCTGTAGTGTGATAAGGTAGTTAGGTGTATGTTCAACTCCCAGTCCTGCCAAGTGTGTGTGTGTGTGTGTGTGTGTGTGTGTGTGTTTCCAGCTGCCTGGGGACACAGTAATGCTTTTAGATGCCTCACAACACATACATTCCCTATCGGCGTCTTTGCCTTTGTGGATGATGTCACCCACCTAGAAGTATACCTCTGGGAGTGCTGTGTTCAGTAATCTCGGTAGCGCATTCTGTAAATGCGTAATACTGTAGTGTGATAAGGTAGTTAGGTGTATGTTCAACTCCCAGCCCTGCCAAGTGTGTGTGTGTGTGTGTGTGTGTGTGTGTGTGTGTGTGTGTGTGTGTGTGTGTTTCCAGCTGCCTGGGGACACAGTAATGCTTTTAGATGCCTCAAAACACATACATTCCCTATCGGCGTCTTTGCCTTTGTGGATGATGTCACCCACCTAGAAGTATGCCTCTGGGAGTGCTGTGTTCAGTAATCTCGGTAGCGCGTTCTGTAAATGTGTAATGCTGTAGTGTGATAAGGTAGTTAGGTGTATGTTCAACTCCCAGCCCTACAGGGAAAACGAAGCATGCACGCAGGACTAATGGTGCACGGTCCAAACCATGAATACCAAAACAGAAAAGGGACCAGCACTCGACAGCAGCAGGATAAAAGATTTTTATTTTGAGGTTGCAAAAGTCAACCTTGCTTGAAATGCACACAACTGCCAAGTGTGTGTGTGTGTGTGTGTGTGTGTGTGTGTGTGTGTGTGTGTGTGTGTGTGTGTGTATATATATATATATATATATATATATATATATATATATATATATATATATGTAATATGTATGTGGATATTAGCACTATTGAATGTGCTGCATTATCTGTACATGATCACCTTGGATGTATCTGAATGTGCTATGGCTCTGTGATAGTGTACATACTGTGTGCTGTAGTGATCCTGGGTTATAGTTGTGTAGTGACCAGTTATTTTGTTGCTGGGTATTACAAGGGACATTGAAAACAATGATAATACAGCACCTTTAAATGGTCATGTGCACATCTCAGCAGCAGTCAGCAGTGGTTATTACTTTGGAGGATGAGTATGGCTCATATAACTATGTATTAAATGACAATACTATGCAAATCAGGTTAACATTACTGACACCCGTTTATCCACAGGTTGTGATACAGATCCCAAGAATGTATGTGTATACATTGCCAGGTGCAGGACTGGGATATGGTTGAATGCATGGAGGGGGTGTCCATGGCCAGGAATGGCGATCTGTACAGCCTGGCAGGTACAGTCTGTGACTGTCCCACAACCTCCAGTATATGGCTGACACATGCAGAAGCAGTGTACATGCAGAGACACACATAAACCAAACAGCTAGGGATAACACATACACACACACATTGCATCAACATTTGGCCATGCAAAACCTTTTGTCCGTCACACACACACAAATGCATACATGTTGATTAGATGGTTCAATGACAGGCTCTGGAAAAGAAACTACATACCCTGTGCATATGATGACAGATGTGCCACCTCTTGTAATGTGTAACATTGATGCAGGTACAGACTAACACGGTGCTGATGCACAGGGTGGCTTCATAGCACTGTAATAATGTTAAAATGTTGTTAACACAAAGTGTGATTTCCTTCTAGGTGTATGTAAGCAGGCATGATACATTACAGCTATAATCATCAATGTAGTATAGTGTACAGCACTGTTAATTCTGAAGATGTATTATCCATCCATGTGCCATTTGACTGATGTGTGTAGTATTGGCAGCATGTGTTTCAGAGTGTGCAGTATGTGTGTGATGTGTGTAGTACAGATTTTCATGTATTTATATGTGAACATGGTGAATGTGCACTGTTTGCATGTACATGTATAGTGGACACATTGGAATGGTGACATGCCCTGTATTACACACTGTTAACACTTCATAGTTTATATTGGTGGCCAGTATGCATTATACTACACATATTGTTGTACTTGTCTACACATGTGTGATTGCTATGGTTTTACACGGTGCTGTGGGTGATACTGTTACTATCTGTGATTGTTTTGTATTATGGTAGTAGACACGACCTCAACAGTCTGAATAACCAATTGTTATATGATATCTTCACAACTGACCCACACATGTAGGACACACAGTAGCATGTGGATCCTGCATGTACTATACTATACCAGTACGCACTGGTATTGACCACACATTGCTGGGACCATTACTGTTTGACATATAGCCATGTTAGTTACAAGCAAAGACAATAGGGATATTCCTGTCCACATCTGGGAATTCATACTGTGGCCTAGAATGCATTCTGCACATGACACAGTTATTCTACACAAGGGTATCATACAGACACATACGTGTTATCCAACCCATGCTGTAAACCTATAAGGCTAAAAAGAGTCAGTTATCCACATTTACTACACATACTTTACCAACAGTAACACATAGGTATTACACCCCAATATGTATAATGGGTAACAATGTGTACATATAGATAAGTGCTATGTCATTTGTCATTTGATATTTGCATTTACAATGGTATTTTGAAGTACATCACTGTATCACATATGCAATGAGAGTTCTGCATGCATATCCTCCAAGGTGGTTGTACAACTATGATGAATGTCCATTGTTGACATACTTTGCTGTGTTTGAACTGTTCTGCAGTAATACACATACATGAACAGTCACTCACACTATGTATATAAACTGTCGTGTGTGTGTGTGTGTGTGTGTGTGTGTGAGACACAGATGACCTAAGCCACAGACAATGCTGGTACATGTAGTTGACAAGTGCTTTAATGCTCCACCAGATGTGTCCAGGCACCAGAACTGTGACTTGAGCAACACAAACACATGCTAGAGTAAAGTTTCTGTATGTGCGTGGGCCTCATTATGGCATTCCTGTTCATGTGTGTGTGCATTTCTGATGTGTGTCATCAGCCACAGTTGAACTGCACATCCAGCATCCCCCACTAGGTTACCATGAGGGTTGTCCCCATTGCCAAATGTTTTGTACAGCTGCGTCAGATGCCACATATCAGAAGCATTGCAGCTTCTAGGGCATCCAGCACACACATTCATTATTATGGGCTGGCCATCACACACAAACCGCCACTTCATGGAGAGGAAGCCCTTGTGGATGATGTAGGCCCTACCACACTCACTGGCTCGTGCTTTGATGCATATGTGCGTGCAGTGTATTGCACACAGTACTTAGGGTATTCCACTATTGTGTGGAAAAGACACATTTTGCTGCCCAATACCTTACATGAATTGGGGATATATACATCATCACTGACATGTGCTGACATGGCATTCATGAACTGGTACAGTACCCTGGATGCTGATGTTTGTAAAATCCACATCATATCACCAGTTGATCTCTGGAAGCTACCTGTTGCTGGTATCCTTAGGGCAACACATACCTTGGTTCCCACTGGGATAGGTTTCCCTCTGTTGGTTCTGTGTGTGAGACATGGCCTGCATAGCTCCACAATCTTCTGCAGGAGGTCTCTGTCCACTCTATAGTGCTCTACTATCTCCAGCTCATGTAGCCCCTGGTAGGTTACCCTGTGCCTGCACACTCCTCTCCGTCTACTCACTGTGTGATGCTGAGCAGCATTCACATTGGCACAACCCTCCACATGTTGCATATGTTGACGTATAATAGCAATGGCAGCCCCTAACATTATGTTGTCTCAGTTAAGCTTTTACAGTTTTCACTTCTCTTAGTATACTACAGTGTTGCAGTGTGTCTGAGAAAAACATGGTGGAATGCTGTTTGTAGAGTTGTACGTGCTGTGCTGTGCTGGCCTACTGTACTGGCTGTGTAATATACTCAGTCTGATTGTTTTCACCTGCTAGCTGTGGTAGTTCTCCTTGGTTAACTTACTGCTATTTGTTTACCTTCCTTTTCACTGTTTGTGTCCACAGTGAGCGGCGCCGCGCATAGGAGCACAGTGAAGTGCACATCCACTTCCACGTGTGCACACAGGCTTATACATGCGTACAAACACTTACACTGGCTTACACAACATTACACGGGCTTCAACAATCTTACAGTAGCTTACTTGTTCTTCAACTCGCGCACACGGGCAGACACACATGCACACATGCTTACTCGGGCTTACAGGCTTGCACGGGCGCAAGCACACTTCATCAGGTTTGCAAGGAACTTCAGTGATATCCACGGCATACACAGTCAGTTTACTGACTTTACCTAGGATAAATCATAACACGCCTCTTCCACTGATGAGTCACTGACAGCAAACATGTGACACACTGCTCCAATAAGATTACAGTGTTTTATACATACACACTCATGATGTCACCTATCTTCTACGCTGATAGTCCCCTTAACCTACTCTTACACTGTAGAGGCTTGGCCCATATGGCATGACAAATTGTGCTTCACTATCCTCAGCCTCAATTGCATAGGATTGCCTACTAATGCTTGGTTACATCTCTGAGAGTGCGCTTCCACACATAGCAACCACTATTCAGTAGCCATGTTGTCTTCAGCTTGCCATACACCTGCATGACGAACTAACTTTTAACTGACATTACAATTTGTATGTATATTTTACATATTTGTCTTGTTTTGTATGCACAGAGCGCATTTCATCGCGCTACGCTTAAACACCGGAGATCGGGGGAGGACAACTAGAGTTTTATTAATTTCCAATGGAAAAACATGCCACTGACCTTATATTTGGTCATTGGCATGCTTCTTCAACTAAATCCATCCTTTATTTGCAGATGACATTGCTCCGTTTAGCTACTTGCAGAACGTTACTCGGTTAACATCCATGTACATTTCTGCACATAACTCTACTCTTGCACGGACAGCTTACTGTTTCATGTATCACATATTTTACATCATTTGCATAGCTTTCACCTACAAATGGGGTAATTTGCATATCCTAACATTGTCCGTAACGTTGTTTTAGGGCTGTGTTACACGCCCCTACAGGATATTGCTGAATAGCTCGGCAGACATCTTGCCTTGCTCTACTCTTACTCTACTCATACACACTGACCAAAGCTTCGTGAATCCTGGCCTAAGCTTTGCTGTGTGCTAGTATGTCTATTTGTGGTGTAAGCATGACTGTAGGTATGTTTTGACCTGCTACGTCTGTCATTTCTACAGAGCAGCTCCCACTTTCATCATTTGTTGAGGTGACAGCCCTATAGGAACTATATGTACAGCTGTGACATTAGACAAGTCAACACATACCTGCGGTCAATACTAAACTGACTACTTCAGCACTTTTCATACCTTCAGATTTGTCTTGTAGTGGTATAGTCGATAATACTGTTTCCTATAACATGTATCTGTTTCTGATACAAGATATGTCATTTTATTACACCACTACACACAATATATGAAGAAATCACAGGCCAGATGCCATTACATTCCTTTTGTAGGACACACCTGCCCAGAGTGTTGTGTTCCTCACAAAAGCCAACAGGTGCTAATCAATACATATTCTGCTATCATCTACCTTATGTGTTCGCCGGTATTTGCGCTTTCCGTCAGTGGCAGAACTCACATGTTGAGTGTGGGAGACTGAACACTGTATCGGGGACACTGCATAGCACCCTGAGGGACACATTTATGTTGTTTCTATTAACCTTCCACATTGACTATCACAGGGCATAAGTATTCATCAAATTTATCGAGGTACATGCTTTTGACTTATACATGTTTTGTCATTTGTCATCACGTCTTTCTTCATACCTGTCCACCTAATCTCACTAGTTCTGTACATTTATTTAGGTCAGGGTTACCTTCATACTGCTCAACTGTACACATTTTGGGTAAATGTCCCGAACTTAGACTTCTGATTTTGTTCCTTTTTTAATAATATTGTGCCTTTCTGGTAATTTAGTGGCAAGTCATTAGGGACTGTGGGGTTAGACAATAATGACAGACATTAGTAGTTTACAATTAATAACCCTCAAAACATTCATACTAATGAATGATCCATTATTCTATCAACGTTCTGACTTTGTAAGAGGAATATTTGAAATATTCCCTATTTGTACTTATTTTAAAATGCCTTTGTCCAGATGCCTTATTCTGATTGAGAGGTATGGTTACCATCTTAATCGTACGCATGTACGTCCATGATAATCACTTACACGACACTAATATAAGTCCCTACATCTTCCCCCAGTAGTTTACACAATATCCAGTAGATGGGTTCTTCATTTTTGGAAGTTAGAGGCATCTGCTATACCCACATAGGAATATTAATCACTCCCATGGGGCGGACCTCATAAATCTGTGCCAACCAACACCTAGGCACCTAGGCCCATTATTGCATACCCATGATTCCCAGACCTGACACCCCTCCACAATAGTCATAACACATATTTAATGTGAGCGATAATAAAGTATGAAGACACTTCTAAGCACTATCCACTCTCCACATATCGGGACATATGTCATACATTCTGTCAACCCATGTGTTATTACACTTGCACAAGCTACTGTTGCATGTACAGCTATATTGTAGTTGCGGATGACACTTCTTTGCAGCAATCATTACAGGACCGTGCGTGTATAGATACACAATTTTTGGGGTCCTGCAAAGGACACCTATATCCATGTTTAAAGAGTAGGACTTGCAGATCTGGCACACTGATACTTTCCAGGCAATAGTTTTGAGAGCAGCAGTGTATTTACCTTAATTGCATGTCTGTATGTCTATCCATACTAGCTATGGTGTAACCTATTTATGTACATGTGTTATATCTACGAGGACATTTTTTTATATGTTTGTTAGGTGTATATCAATTAATGTTGTATGTGTTTGTGTATATATATATATATATATATATATATATATATATATATATATATATATATATATATATATATATAGATATATATATATATATATATATATATAGATATATATATATATATATATATATATATGTCTGTACATTCTTTATTTCATATATTTATTTAGTTTAAGTCTGTGGATATATATCTATACACAAATGTATATATCCATATATAGACATTACGTGTAGAAACCAACATTCATTTGCTATGCTGTGAGCGGATTACACACGCACAGGTGCACTTGCATTTCCTTATTGTGGGTTACGTGCAGGCACACATGCATATCCTTATTGTGGGTTACATATGTTTACTAAGTCTTTGTGCTTACGTGGGCTTTATTACTTGTGACAGTACCAGTAAAATATCTGTAATCCAGTTAATGGACATATGCGAAACACATGTTCACCTTTACATATTTAAATGTCTGTACAGCACAGACGCATTCATTTCACTTTAACATTATATGTGCTGTAGTCGTAGTTGAACCGGGACTGCATTCACATTGGCCGGATGCTGTAACCACTATACTTTTGGTGTTCTGACTCATTTATATGCATACCCATAGTACATAGCTACATTAACATATGCCTCACCGCTTCACTTATGACACAGGCATCCATTCTCCTGCTGGGAAAAATGCGGTACTACATATTACACATTCCCTATTCCCTACTGCTCTGGACCCAAGCTGCATATTTAATCACTGCAGGGATATTCAGAACCCCAAGGCTTATAGTCCTGACACATACAAGTCTTTAATTGTCAGGGTGTTCATGTGGTGATCTGGGTTTAGGCTTGTCTGCCTGGTGAACGGAACTGCCCTGACCATCTTCAAATGTCAGACAAAGCACATGGACAGCGTTTGTCCATTTTAAACATTTTATCTGTGTTTACAGACACAGGTGTTTGGGCACCTGTCAGCAGCTTATAATGTTGGCAATACATAAAATGGGTGGGGTGGTTACAATACATAATCCATGGTGAGTGGTGTTCCCATTCACATTTGACTATTTCCTGTATTCATTCACACGAGGATTATTATTTTGGACATGAATTAACTATGAATTAACTACACGTATGCAGTAGTACAGTAAACATATGTGAAGGTTTGTTACAGTAAAAATGTACCGACCTCTGTAATACTCGAGGACTACCCCACATCCTTCACAACATTTCATGCTAATGTACATACCATTATTCTGTGAACTTTCAAGGTTTGTGAGAGCAGTATTTACATCTGTCCCTATTTGTCCACCCATCATTTTAGGCTTTGCCCAGATTTTGTTGCTGTAATAGGTTGAGAGGTGGTGTCGGTATGTGATTGAGTTGAATATATACTGTTGATAATTCAGTGGGGAGTAGGGTTACCACCTCTTCCTCTTTGCGAGGGGAAGTCCCACTTTGGACAGTTGTGTCCTGCGACAAAACCTAAGACATGGCAAATGTCCTGTGATTTTAAGACAAAAGTATATTTCTTATTTTCTTTAATAGTTGCATGATACAGGTATTTTGTATCTGAAACACAACTATTATTTGGGATAGCATAAGCAATTCAAATGCTATGAAATAAGCTTTTATCTTGGTAAACAAGTGTAATTCTGTCCTTTGTACTGGCTGGGGGTATGTTTTATCCTGCAAATTCTCACATTTCTACAAAAGATGTCCCACCTTGGGCATCTGAACAGGTGGCAACCCTAGTGGGAAGACCTGCATGGTGGACAGGTGTTCCATCCTGTGTAGTATGTTTTGCATGTCTGTCTAGAAACTGAACAGTACCATGACTACACATACATGTTTTGTCCAGATGTGTACAGTACTAGACACCGTGGCGTGTAAACAACTCTGATGTTTCAACAGGTTACTTATCCCACACGGGATGTACACACATTTTGCCAAAACATGAACGCACGGGCATTTGGATTTACGTAACTGTGATGGGATGTTTACAAACGTGGGATACATATTTGCAATCCTGACACTGCCTAGGACGATACTTCCTACTACATATGGGGAATACTCGCTATGTGTAGGTGTACGGCTGCTCAAGGCTGGTAGCTGGATTTGGTGGACATTCGGACATGGGTGCGGGTTATGTGCTATACAGCGGATGTTGCGTATTGCATTTGCATGCATGGGTTCTGCATTTGGATGTCCCGGTTCCGCATATAGCATCCTATGTGTATGTGCCGGTTACGTTCCTGTTCATGTGTATAGTGCATTTTAATATTCATATGTTTGTGTGAGTTTGGTATACAATTTGGACTGTCAGGTTTCTTTACGGTTGTTATATGGCCACAACTGCCCAGCTGTGTACTATCACTACCACTGTGGGACTGCTGGTGACCCTGCCCATGGGGCTAGATGTGTGTATTGGTGGCGCGCTGACATGATGTGCTTCACTTCTACTGGGTATAACTACTTACAGTGCAGTACATTATGGACACACGATTTTAAATGTAATTTGTTCCATGGACGGAAACTCATATTGTGTTGCATGCATTTCTGTTTGGTTCTCAATTTTGTGTGGCTGGGAACTGTCTTGCATGCTTTGCATATGTTTCATTATCCACAGACACTGATAGGTGCGATTACTATTGCAGGCAGACTATAATATTCAGCAGTTTAGGTTGCTCATCGACAGCCGACAATGACACGCCTCCGGGCGCAGCTTGGTAACGCCCCATGCACTCATGCACGTGTCCTATGCACGTGGATGTGGTGGCAGCGCACCTTCATTTATATGCATATGGCGCTACTACACCATATATACACCGCATGGCCGGCGCAGGCCTTACACCAGCCTTGCGCCGAGCTTCATGAATCATGGGGTCTGTCTATATACATAAAATCATATTTTAGTGTAATTGTCCAGGGATTCTGCATGCCTGGGGCTGTCTTTTTTCATTTATGTGTTTTAGCTAACAGCTTTATTTCCAGACCAGAACAAAGGACAATTACATTTTTTATCCAACAAAACAAAACAGTAGAAGAAAAAAGACAATGAAGAAGCCTGAAAAAGCAGTGCCAAATCGATCAACATGTAGCTTTACTTCTTTCTGTTTTAACAGACAAAAGTAAACATGTAGTGCAAAATGATACAGAACTGTTTCAACCTTAGTTAAGAATACACAAGACACAATACCACATCCTTAGCATCTATGTTTAAATAACAGGAACATCTAGTTTAATTACAATAACCTGAACACTTAATCAGCCATTAACTACACTAGTAATTTACAATAAAGCACACATTTAATTGCCTGAAAGGCATGCATATAATTAGTAATAAACATTATTTCCAGGCCATGGTATAGCATATTAACGAATACCGTTAAAAGAAATCAATGTTTTTTAAATATTTTTTCACCAGAGTAACTTCATCATTATCATGCAAACGTATCTAGCATAGATTGATAATACCAAACAGGACTAACTTCACCATTCATTATACCAGTACATCTGGTGAAGTCATGTGCAACTCAAAATCTTACACACAAATAGTTTCCAAGCTAAGCATTAGAGAGCCAGCAACACTGCATTAGTGGTTATACAATGGCAGAAACAGAAATTCACAAAACTGCACTGCTGATACTGACTCAGGCAGCTTGAAAAGTTATGCTTTTCAAGGATTTTCAGCGCTACCCACTTAAAGCTAACTAGTGTGAGTCAATGGTAAAGTCTGATGTTTGGATAAGGTCAATAGAGAAAGTACAATTGCGTACAGTAAGCAAATGTACTATAACAGTAGATCTTTGAGGAGAAGTCACCATAACAGTAAATCACAGCATTTAGGTATACCTACTTTGAGTGTTTTCTTTCATAGCCAGAATTTTTATCAGCCGTGTCTTTGTCCATGAAGAGCTATAATGGTCTCATGCAAACACGCTATGGAACTTTGGTATACAAGCAACAACCATTGGAAATGTGGGACTCGCAATGCCAATTCTTAGAATGCGGCGAATGAATGACTGAAAAGTTGAACTTTGAGGAGTATGGAGGGTTTGCCCCTACACTGGGGGTGCAGCAGGGCTTGACCCCAGTACAAGAAAACAAATTTAAAGGTGAGGAGAGATGTTCAATATTCTCTCTTCTCACGTTGTATCAATATTTTTGAAAGAGAACCATACAAGACAGTGTTGCTAGGAGCCTCCTTCTGTTCTTTGAGCCCTTTCTGGCCTTCATATGAATTTGTGAATGTAGTAAGACAAAGTCCTTAGTATAATATATTGGCATTATAGCCATAACATGCAACTGTGCAATTATCTAATAAAACATTATAGTAAAATCAAATACAATTTTCTTAGGAGGGTAGTTGCACTGCTAAGCTGAACTCTCATCAATGAACTACTGTCACAGTATGTAAACACAACCATATGACCTTCTCCAGGATGGCCACTGTACCAGTATATATAACACGTGTGTAGATACCACTTCAGTATGATCATATCGATGGGAAGTAAACAGCTACAGAATAACTTGCAGCACACTCATGTCAAAACCTGCCCTACCCTTGTACTTTGCATCTTCCTTGCAGTGTTTTGTCAAGGTCTGTACAACAGACTATGTTGCTGCTTCCAAAAATGTCTAGTGCAGAAACATTCCTGAAATAAACTGCAGGAGCGTACTACTATTTACACAAAGCCTAGTAGCTTCTTTTCCTTTTTTATATGTTTTTGAATTAATTAGCTCTACTACTATGCAAATTCAATTGGTTTTGTCATTCTGGCAGTTTGGGTAAACAACTTGCACTTATATGGTCTGAATGAGACTTATTGGTGATACAATTTTGGCATAAAAGAAAGAACTGTCTTTGATGATACTTTTTTACTTGGAATAAGACCTATGTTGGTATATATTTTAATTTAAAATATTAATTTGTCTTTGATACCACCCTTTCACTGTGGAATGCCAAGTAAGGTGGGTTACATATATATAGGGCCATTCCAAAAGATGACACTGAACTAAATAAAACATATGGAATATCACAACTTTGGTTGAACCTGATTATGTGTGTGTGATGGCCACCATAGTGCCATCATACACAGGGAATAGGCTTCAAAGTAAATGATCAGAGCTACCACATAACTGCAGTGCCCCTGCTATGGGAGGTAATATAACTGAACTGAGAGCCACAAGAATGTATGGTCAAATTTGTGCATTCACATGTGCATAAAGTACATGACAGCCTTAACATCGACACTGGAAGCAGGCAATACAGGGTCACTCCTGCAAAGTGTCAATTTGGCTCATCATATAATTAGGGAAGAAAATGGCAGATAGGAAAGCCAAAATTAAGACAAGAGGAAACAGTAATACACTTAAGGATCACATATAGGGAAAGTAGGTAGGGAAGAAGGGTTTTCACTGAGACAGGAGCCTATTTTCTATTTTGTATGATGGAACAAGGGAGACAATAGAAAAGAGCATATGTGGGGGGTAGGAACATATACAGAAGAAAGCAGGGGCAGACAAACAAACATAAAATGCAAGCAGAGAGAGGGAAGGTATGGGTACAAGATGTAGGGCAACAATGGAGAGACTGAGACAAAAGGAGGACAGCTGGTGATGGGAAGGTTTGGATTGCAGCTAAGGTATGGGAAGTGACACGTAAGAAAATGAAAAATGACTAAAGACATGGTGGGATACACAGGGCTTGTTCAGCCCGCAAAGGGGAACTTGTTCAAATGTCATTCACCTCCATGACTGACAACATAGGAGGCCATTACCTCTTTGGGTCTGATGAATGGGGTCAGACAGTCATGTAACTATCAGCCACACAAGGAGATGCACCAGGGTGTGCCTTGGTCATAATCTCCAGCTGCTCCTGCCACTGGGTGACCAATACAGACCCCTGCAGACCACTCTGAGATGGATGCCTCCATCCACTTCCTAAGAGGTGACCACAGAAGTCATCCTTGTGCCTTCTGGGTCTACTTTCACAGAAGGACCTTCATCTCCATTTAAAGTGGCAGACCTGGAGACTGCTGGTGACCCAACAATAGGCACACTGACTATTCCAAACTTAAGTGGCCACTGCCACACCTCATTCTACATCACATCTGACCCTGTAGGAAGAGGAAACAAAAAGAGAGAGAAAAAATATTGCATGTGTACTGCAGCTTTGTTTAAATCTTACCTAACAGAAATCTGCATACCAACTTACCCTCCATATGGTCAGCATGCCACATCTCCTTAGGTTAGGTCTCATGATTCAATGCAATCTCTTCTGCACTGTAAAACAGAAAACAGACAGTAATCACTGCAAAATGTCTCTGACAAAAGAAGACAATAAGAGCAACATAAAATAGAATTACCATACCAAACCATATATGCAATGTTTACAAAAGAAAGTTGTCTCCCTCTTCCTAACCTCTGCCTCCAACTGGTGGAAAAAGTCAGGGTGACACCTTCACTGGTCACAGTACCTATTCCAGAAATGTTTATCAGACTGGGTGATGACAGTGGCATCAGTCACTCCCCTGGCAAGCTTATGGCAGGCATTGATCTTATAAATTTGGCCATCGTACTGCTAGAGTGGATGCTCCCCATAATCTCTGTTCAGCAAGTGGAGAACAGTTTTGATCTCATGGCTGCATTAGGCAGGATCCCTGTTGAAACTAGTATGTGAAGGGTTCATACCGACTCTGCAGGGCAGAATGAGGAAAAAAATGATAGATCTACGCAAATGGCCACATGTACTGGGCAACAAATGATGTGCATCATCAGGCAGCAAGGTTGCATGATGGAAAGTAGCACTAGCAATGACAGGCAGTACTGTAATCCAGGAAATGTTCATGCATGAGTGGTCAGTAAAACTGACCTTTCCGGGGATAGGGATGAACATAGTAGTGCTGACTGTGTCCGATACTGCAATGATTCAAAGACAATCCCACTAAAACACATCAGCATAATTAGCATGCTATGACACCAGTTTTAGCGTGCACCATGCCAACCTTATGCACAATGGTTACAAAAGAAAGTTGGCTCCCTCATCCTAAAGGTGTGGACACCATATTGTGGGAAACTGTATTATAATAAACAACTTGGGAATTGGAGAACAGCGGACAACAGTTTGCATTGCCATATAAGCATACTGACAGCAAACAAGACAAAAGATAATGGAATTCAGAACTACAGGATGCACAAAAGCATGCACAGAAGTAACGGAAATAATACAAACTACTGATGTATGTGAGATAACATAGCATAAGGCATGGTAGTTAACAGTTATGCTGTGTGGGCTGGGAGGCCTGGCTCATGCTAACAGTGAATACAGCACAAGGACATAACAGGTTACTGTCTTGCTCTAGGGGGTTCGCTCTGACTGGGAACAGAGCACAACATGACAGACTACTCTCCAGCTGTGGGGGTCTACCCTATCAGGCATCAGAGCACACAGGCATGACAAGTTACAGTCCAGTCATATAGATGAGCAGCAGTACACCATAAGTATGCAGACATTCCTTGGGGTATATGGGGCCTCCTGCACATAGATCTCAGCAAAGTGCTGCAAGATGGCAAACAGTACTAGCATGCTTCTTGGTGTTGTCAGCATAGCGCAGGGGACTGATTGGTGACAGCATATTATTAGACATGGCCAAGGTCTGTGACTACCAAATGGAGGCAGGGTAACAATGCAGAGACAGTGGTGTCTGACAATAACAGCCATACATACACACACACGTGCACACATGCATGTGCACGTTCATACACACACACACACACACACACACACACAATGATCAATATTTGTGACCCACAGGTGTACATATCTTGTCATGAGACCAAGAAAATGACAACAGCTGGAATATTTACCACACCAGAAACAGAGGTGATACTGAAAGTATCACATGCACCCATACAACAGTATAATCCTTGAAAAGGGTAAAGCATACAAGGCTGTTTGGGACTTGGTGTGACAGGATATAGAACAAAACATTACTTAACCTCCTGTTGTTCAGAATGTATTGAGTTAATGCTGTAGGCAGCCATAATAGAACAGTAGTACAGGTATGTTGAAGGGTCACTGATATCATATTGCATGCTAATACAAAGATATCAGATATTGCCAGAGAACAGTCCATCACAGCATGCAGACCACCGGCAAGAATTATGTCACAGAGGTGGAGGAATTCCAGGTAACTCTGCCAGGCAAGTTTTTCATTATTAGCAACTCAGTCTGAAACAAATGAGAGCAGCTTGGATATGGGAGCCAGTTTGATGACAGCTGTCCAGGTGTCCGCAGGGAATGCACCAGATAGTTACACGCATGTTCTATTACTGTTGTATAGTGACCCACTAGTGTGAATGGGTCATTAGAACACATGCATATTGGTACTCTAGGTACACTGAGGCTCCAACTACAACAACCTGCAGCACAAAATATGTATGTGTTCAAAGGTTATGCAAATAGTTGGCATCTAGTAGTGTGTGTGTGTCATGTGCTGGTAGGAGTGGCACATATGTTCCAGCATTGCCACTGATATGCTCAATGTTTTCACATGTTGCACTGGTGGAGACGCCAGCTCAACAGGTTGGTAAATGCCAGATGTCAGTGGGTCACCTGTGCTTGAAGATGATGGCACTAAGTGGAACTGTCAGCAATGTTAACACTGGAGGACACACACATATATACCCCCCTCAGATGAGATACTGAATGAGGGGAAGGATGAACTTCCAGCATTCGCTGTGTTTAGCATGGACATTCTGTCCATGCTAGCTGCACCTAAGTTACACATGAGTCACCTTCACATCAGTAAGATGCACTGCCACCAAGATGCATGCATCCATGTCAGAGATGCATAGTATGCAGCATAGCCTGCATGAGGAAGTGTGACCTCTACAGGGACTGCAAGACATTCTGCAATGCATGCAGTGTGAGATAGCATATAGGGTCTTGGAGCAGGCATGCCTGCTGACAGAAGTGGTGATTCACTTGGCAACCATCAGTTCATCCATGAAGGTACTGTCTAATGCCCACCACAGCCATGCTAGGGGTTAGATGCACAGAGCATAGCAGCAAGCCAGGCATGTTCAGATGACGCATACTGCTCCAGAGACAACATCAGTATCACTGCTGGCCATGCTGCTTCCACTGTTAGGCATGGGCATTCCCATGGTCTAGCCAATGTTCTCCTGGTTCCACTGTGGAGACATGCCTCTACACTAGATGCAACAGGTCTCAAAGTTCTACTGCATTCTTATTGGCGCAAAACCTAGCCTTGGCCTTTTGTAGGGTCTATTGCCTCCCTACATAAGGGCTACAGCAGGGTCCACAGACATGCATGCTAAGTGCTATGCCATCCAACAGGACACCTCCAGTCCTGATAAATTAGGGTCACATGGTACACCCGGCAAACATTGCCAGTATGGAAGCTCCACTCTCACAATGGAGAATATGCCCCCCCCCAAGCTCACCTGCCATAGCCCTTACACTTATGGCTGTATTGCTATCTCCTGTCACTTGTGCACCATGCCACCATAGCTCTCAACCTCTTAAAAGAAAAAGTCTGGACAAAGCCCCAAAAATAGGTACAGATTTTAAATATTGCTCTTATAAACTTAGAATGTTGCTAGAATAAAAGGCATTGCATTATCATTCACTTTCTAAAAGATATGAAATCTGACACTCAAATGTCTGTCATTATTTAGTGAATTCAATCCGCACTAATTTGCCTCAAAAATACAGAAAATCACATATTTTATGAGGAACAGACCAAACATATGAGCCAAAAATCTGGACAGTTTAGAAGTATGCATGTTACCTGTTTAAATAATGATGACTGCACTCTTCCTACTCCTCTGGTTTGTGTGGTTTTAGTAATGTCTGATGCACAGCATGGTAATGAATAGTCCTTGTGTGTTAATGACTGTATCAATTTTCTTCTGTGCTGTCCATATCATGGCTCATAGCTTTGACTCACATGCTATCTCTTTGTCAGTGCCACAATATAGTTCACCCACTTCTGCTTGCATTGGTCCCTCTAGCTGCAGCTGGTCCCTCTAATGTCTCCTCACTTGATTCCTCTTTCACTGCTGCCATAGGTCAGTTTGATTGTATTACAATGTCCCAATATTGTAGTTACTTCCTTAGCACTATATTGTGCAAAATGCTACAGTCAATAAATATCTTACTGCAGGTATCTAGTGATAATTGTAGCATGCCACTAGATGTAACAACCAGGAGAAGTAAGCCTTCTAAGCACATGTTCGATAATGCTCTATATCTGGCACAGTCCAGTGTTGCAAGTTATCGCCGCAATGGTTGGGGAGTTATGGATGGGGGTCATCAGCCACTGTTTCAAAGCATGATACTGCTTTGCCTGCATCATACAACAGCAGGCACCATTATGAGTCCCCCACTGTCCATGTCCATGGGCTGCAGCACATCCAGGATTTTTTGGCTAGAAATGCATGCACCTGCCAACTAGGTGTTCCTGTGGAAAGTCACCAAACATGAAATACTCTAATACTCTTATAGGGAATCAGAGGACCTGCCTGGATGATGCACAGACACACTGTATATAATAATGCATGCACTGCACACTACGTGGCTGTTACTGTATTGGAAGCTCTTTTGGTTACCATACTGGATGCCATTGGAGCAAGGAGCCTTGATGGCAATGAAGCTGCAGTCTATGGCCCCTCTGAATCTCAGGGAAATGAATGCAGAATGCCCACATAGTGGTGCTCTGTCTTCTGCTGCCTGAGATAATCATGTATGCTCCTTCATATGCATCACAGCAAGGAACTGGTGTAAGATTCACAAGGACACTCATACAAAACTCATAACCAGTCCCCTTTCAGATACTGAGAAGTCCCTATAACAAGGTTGGTTGGTGCAACACAAATGTTCCTGTCCACTAGGATAGGAATTTCACGTGAAGGCAGCATATGTCTACCAACACTTGTCTGGTGTCTCGAGCCACACAGCAGTGTTTGACAATGGAGATAATGTGGTATGTTATCCACTGGTGAACCTGTCTGCCATGTGGCAGACAATGATAACACAATATTATGGATGCTGCCTCCGAATGTGGCCACTAACACATTTGGTTCTGAATGCTGAAGCCACTCCTTGCTCATAACATGAGTGAAGATCCTGAACACTGGAAAACCTTGGCTTTAAGAGTAGATGATCACCATGTCTCATTGTGTTAATTTTATACATTTCTGAACCACACCTTCATATCTGATTTTTTTCATTTGCATACATGACAGGTTCCATTAGCATGCTGGGACCCATAGCATGTCATTATGTAATAATTTGCACACAATGCATACTGTGTTATTTCTCCAGAAATCAAATTGCACTATGGGTGCCCCCTACCTGTGCGTCACCACTGACTGTGATATTTTGCATAATGCTATGTGTTGTTTTTCCTGAGTATTTGCTTAAATGTTGGAACTCTGAAAGCCTTCTGCCATAATTAAAAACTACAAGAAAAGTGATTTCATGGAAAAGTATTTTAATTCAGCTTTCTCTATTGGTTCAAAACCATTTTATCCAACATAAACCTTTAGTTACAAGACAAAGGGATATGTCCTCTTGTTGGACATAAGTGGAAAATCTATTTCAGGAAGGCTTTAAATGGAAATTACATACTTACCATAATGCTGGATCCTTATTGTCCCTCTACATCTGCCTCGACAGATAGATAATCTGCCCTCATGTCAGATCTGTTCACACCAGCACTCGAGCTTCTCCCTTCTCACGCAATGCACCTGTGCCCTCACAGTGCCTCAGACAGAGTTTGTCCCCAGAAAGCAACAAATACTGAGGCACATGTACTAAGAAAGGACTGGAGAACAGGCTTCAAGCCTAGATCAACAGATCTATCTATTTTTATGAAGATGGAAATTTGGAGTAGGTGGGGGAGAACAGTGGGACAGTTGCCTAGGCAGATGGAGTGGAACTATAAGAATCTAGTGTTATGGTAAGTGGTAACTTCCATATTCTATATTGTCCCTTCTGCCCACCTCAACTGATGGGACAGAATCTCCAGCTACTTGTACTCCTGGGTGGTATCATGACAGGATTCTCTTTAGCATGGTAGATCCAAATGAAGATCTGAATCAAGAAATTATATCTAGTATGCAGTCTTACTCTACATCTCACCTCCATATTTCTTCTCTTAACAGCTTTCCCACTCACTCTTCCACAATCACTAGATCTGCCTACTAGGTGGCACCCTTATACTATTCTTTTTACTACCCCTGTACTCTGTCCTACCTCTGTATATGCAATATATTTCTTCTGATTTTCTATCCTCATCCTCATTCCATCCTCTTACACTGCCTCTCTCTGCCTTCTTACCCCTGCAATCTGCTCTATACTGTACTGTTCTTGACCTGCTCATCTTCCTATTTCTCTACTCTACTTTTCATTCCTTTGGCTTCTGTATCATACTAACTACACATCACAATATTTCTCCTGACCTTTTATCATCCCTTATTAGTTCAAAAGATTCCATAATCCCATCCTCCACAATGCCTACCACCAATTTTACTATACCTATACTCTCACTCTTACTCTTATCTATACTGCTCTCAGCCCTACCTTCTTACTTCTTTGAAAATCAACTTTTATCCATAAAACAAACCTTAACTCATCCCTCTACTACTTCAAACTCATACCCCCATCATTTCCTACACCCCCAGATACCTTATCCATCCACCATATAGACTCCCTTATTTATTATAAAAACACAAAAAACTAAAAAAAAAAAATTGACAAATCCACCCACAAAATAAACTAAACTTATTTATCTCTTATTACAAGATGGACCATCATAAGATCATCAGGACCCAAAAACCTCAAAACCTCTTCTCCCAATCCCTATATCAAAACGTCATCTCAACATTCAAAGTTTAAATAACAAAGTATCACACCTCCATGCACTCCTAGACACCACTCTTTTGATATCCTCTGCCTCTCAGAGACCTGGCTAAAACCTGATACCCCAAGATACTGCCATTTTACCATAAGGCTATAATATTATTGCTAGACCGCTCAAAAGAAAGTTCGCCAACCAAACATTTTAACATAGATTTATTTCGCTGAACTAAAAATTCATGTAACTGAACTTTTAAAAAACTTCCACTTCCTCTGGTATTATTATTATTATACTTTAATACTTTACCCCCCTATCCATTCTTGATGCCCAATGCCCCTATCAGATGAAACCAAAATATGACAAAAAGCTACTGACAAAAAAACTATTACTATAAACTCCGACCAAACAACCACCGTAACCCCCAAACAGTTTCTCTCTTCATCAAATAAACTCCTTTTCCCAAGACACAAAAAAGCTCCCACCCCTCTTAATTTTATTGAACCAACCCCCACCACGCTGCTACTTTTAACTTTTTTTTCTTTCTTTTTAATGAACCTACTCCAAATGGCCTAGCCAGACAAATGATGTCACCCTCCAAGTAACCCTAAGGACCCATCCTATAACTTTCTTCAGCTCTCTTCATTGACCTCTCGAAGCAGCATGACACTTGGTCAACCATTCCATTACTTAATTTACAATCTCTCCTCCCTCTCCTTTGACAAAAATGGTCCTGAACTCTGCTCACTTACTCAAATATCTTCAAACTCAGTTGGAACATGGTTCCATAAACGTCCCTTCCTTACACTTCTCACCATTTCCTCTATTAATACCACACCACACACATCCATCCTACAACAACAAACTTAAAAATAACCATTGACAAATATCTCTTTTAATCATTAACATTAATATTGTAACAATCATCAGTCAACAAAAAATAGGATCCTTATACCGAATACCTCTCTTTAAAACTGAATCGCTAGAGCCAAGATTCACTCCCCACCCATTGTCAACACTTCTATGCTTCACCTATATTTACCAACCTTAAGAAATTTAACAAACCCCTTCAGAACCCACCACTGTATTAACCTGAAACAACTACTAGGATGGAATTCCAAAACCTGCCTTCTGCTCCTTAACCAATAACTAAAATACTGCCACAAAATACTACTTAACCTTGAAACACCCTATACTCCTGGAACTTTAAATCCCATACTTTAATCCTTGTGTGTAATTCATGTTTCTTCTACAAACAAAACTTATACAAGCTAAATTATTTTTTCCAATAACTCAGCTGGTGACTGAAGGAACTACCCAGTGTTTGATGAAGGTATGTATTGTTCACCAGGCTGCTGCAGCACAAATATCATCAACAGAGGAGTTTTTGAAACCATGCAAACAACAATACACCTTATAGAATGGGACTTGGGCTCAACTCAAAATATTTATTTTTGTTGGAGTAGATCTGTGTAATATAATCTGATAGCCATCTGTACAGAATAAATTTAGAAACATTGGAGCCTAGTTTTGCAAATGAGTAGAAGACAAAGAACTGGTTATCTTTTGTGCAGTGCAGATACAAAATGGAGGTATGACCATCCACTGTGTAGAGCAGAAATTCATGTTTATTGGCATGATTAGAAAAATAATGGACAGTAAATATTCCTGTTCAAGACTGATTCAAAGGTGGCCTTGAGTAAAAAGAAAGGGTTCAGCCTGAGTATGGAAGATTACATAGGAGGTTTGTAGGAGAAAGAGAGAGTACAGTTCTGATATCCTTTTTGCAGAAATAATGAAAATAAGAAACAAAAGTTTTCCATGAATGGTTTTAAACTGCATGAAGGAGCAGATTCATAGGGAGCTCATGTAAGAACCTGCAAAACCAGTCAAACCCCATAGTGAAGAATGACCCTTGATGGGGATGTCTAAGATATAAAAAAAACTTTCCTGATGGTTCTACAAATGTTTTGGAAGTTTAATGAAGTAGAATTGAATCCTTGGGGAAAATCTGATATGACCACCAGTTGAACCTTGATAGTAGACTAACTAGGTGCCCAAGACAAACACAGCTGCCAGAAACTAATGAACTGTGGGAATAGGGGCCAAGGAGGAGGCCAGTCCTTGATTCACTGCCCAAAGTGAGAATCACTTCCTTTTACTCATATGAAGTTTTCTAGTAGTGTCTTTTTGTGTAGCTAAGATGATCTGAATGACATTATCAGAAAAGGATGAATAACTGGCTATTGATGAAATTGGAGAGACCATGAGGTTAGTTAAAGGGAGGAAATATCCACGTGTGAAGTGACAGACTGGTGTGACAAGAGATCTGGAAGGTAGTTACACAGCCAGACCAGAGAAACAAATTTGCCTCGACCTTGACCAAAAGGGGATGATGAGGTTGATGGAGGCTTTGCACAGTGATACTTTCTGCAGAAACTTTGGCATGAAGGAAAGAAGAGAAAAAACAGAAGGAAGACCAAGTGTTCAAGAATGGACCAGAATGTCATTTGTAAACTGAGGTGAGATGTATGGGAAAGAGTGTAAGGACTGAGGACATTTTATATTGAATCTCCATTGTAACACTCTTATGTGATACCTGGCATTTGGAACTACAGTTACGGAGGCTGCCATTATACGTAATACCTACAGCATCAAAGAAGCTGGAGGAGAGGTCACCTGACATTGTTTGGATATGATGAATCTGAAAAATAGAAGTCTGCTGTCTGATATTTTTACTGTTTTCAAGGTTGTCTCCAAATAGCATCCAATGAGTTCTATGGGTTGAGAAGTCTCCAGTTTGGATTTTTCAAGATTCAATGAGATTCCCAATGACAGACACAAATGAAGCAAATAAGTTTCTTGTTCAGCTAAGGTATTTTATTGTTGTGTCAGCAAGGAGCCACTATCTAGGTATAAGAACACACAGACTCCTTTGACTTGCACTTGATGCTGTGGTGAGACTAAATGGCAATGTTCTGAACTGGTAATGATTGACTTCAAGCCAGAAGCACAGATACCTCCTGGATGACTTCACCATTTTATGTTGAGATATGCATCCTGAAGGCCTGTTGAGTACATCCGATATCTTTCTTGTAAGCATGGAAGGGTAAATTGGACTGCAATCATTTAGAATTTTGTCTTCTTTATGTGATAATTTAGGTCACTTAAATCTAAAATGGACCTAAGGTCCTCTGTCATCTTTGGAACTAAAACAAGTCTGAAATAGATGCTGGACCCTATCTGGTTTGGTGGAATCTGTTAGTTGGATCTTTATGGAAGGAGCTGAGAGACTATCAGTGCTGTTACTCTCTTTTGTTGAGATGGTACTTGTGGGAGAGGCAGGGGTGACTTGTGATAAAAAATAGGATGTGATGCCTTCTCCCAGTTGACATGGAGAAGGAGCCTCTGAATTTCTCATTCTGTGGACTCCCCTCATCTTTGGGGTGGCATCTGTTGAAGTGGCACCCCTCTGGCATGAGATGTCCTGTCTGAAAAGCTGTTAAAAGGAACATGTTGTGGCTTTTTAAACCAGAATATCTTGGAGCCCTTCTGATCCCTAGGAAAAGGATGGTTGAGTGGTCTCAAAGTGCACTCTGATGGCAGATAAAGTCTTCCCTTCCTGCTTACTTTTCAGTAATTTTTCTTTGACTTTTGGGATTTTGGGATTGAAAAATTAAAGTCCCATCATAAGAGACATTTAAGAAGTATGATTTAAAGTTCTTTGCAAGTCACAGAAGCAAAGTCAGACAAAATAGCAGATGGCAATACTGCTGCATTGTGTAGCAGCCTTATGGAGAGATTGGTGACAGACAACATGGTATCCTACTAGAATTCAGGTTGTTTCCTGGTGTCAGAGGTAAGAGGTCTCTTTACAGACTCCAATTCTTGCCCCAACAGGTCTCTCCGGACCCTTCTCCTATGGGTTATATATTAAACACCTGAAGGGAAAATGTCCCAAAGATATAAGAGCACTTATTTGGTCTGGTGTCCCACATTTCTTATTAGGAGGATGGACTATGAATTTTACCTTTGAAAGCTCCTTCTTTGTAGCCACTACCACAATAATAAAATCCACAAGAGTGTCCTTACTCCAGTATAGCATCTCTTTGGGTGGGTGCAAAACTATCTGCTTTGCATAATACAGACTTAGAGCAATCAGGCTCCTAACAGTCCCTGTCTGCCATCAGGTTGATCACTCAGTTCAGCAGGAGGGATCACTCAGGAAGAAGAGACTGCAGACCTGAATGCCTCATCTCACACCTCCTCTTCCAGGGAAGGGCAAATAGTGGGCCAACTACCCATTTGGTGTGCCAATTCCAAAATCTCCCTGAATTTAAAATTATCAAGATGGAACTGGGTAACCTTCCTCTTCAATGAGGTCAGTATATGGACTCTGTCATTCTGTAGGGGAATCTATGTGACTCTTTTTACATGTGCACTTTCTAGGACCCCGATGAAGAAGTCTTATACAAATCCAAAAGTGTCTGGTATGTCGATAAAGGAAATATTTGAGGCAGCATGTGTTGCTCTTCCCTTTGGGTCACTGATGAGGCCTTATGGACCCAAACATAGCGGTGTTTAAGTGAAGAGAAAAAACAAATGGCACATCCTCTTTCTGCATTGATGGGCAAGTGGTCAATCTCTTGAGGAACTGCAATGTTTATGTGGATCCCATCAACATTAAGGAAACCTCTCACTGGTACTAACTCCATGTTCAAAGAAGAGGAGGCCTGATGGCTCTGACAAGAACATCCCAGATACAGAAGGCCCTATCAGCTCTGGCATCAAGATAAGTGCTGACATCTTAAGTGCAGACGTCCTCAGCACTAAGAACTGCACAGATTAGGATGGGTGCTAGGAAATCAGAGGTGAGTGGGTCTGATATGGGCTTGGCTCTAAAGAATTAGGCCTAAGCAGTGCCAAAGTAAGATGCATTGGTACTGAAATCAGCTGTAGTGCAACTGGCATCACTACACATTTCAAGTAAAGAGCTAAAGTAATGGACATCTGAGGGCCAGCTGAATTCATACTTAAATAGATGCTGGACCCTCTCTGGTCTGGTCTAAAACAGAGGGGGATAGGATGTCACCTAAGATCCTCAACATATACACACCTGACAAACCTGATGGTCCTAAGTGAGGAAATTGAGAGGGGGTGAGAGCCAAGGAACCTAGAGCATTTCCTCTCTGAACACCAGCTAGTAGATAGTTCCCTTCTTGGAGACTTGTCAGAGATGAGGATTGGTTTAATGCTTGGGAGTGGAAGGTTCTGATCAGATCAGAGCCAAGGGCTCAAGAAATGGAGAAGGTTTTGAAAGAGGAAAACAAAGGGAAACCTTTATTTTTTTTATATTTCTCCCTCCCTCTCCCCTTTCTTCTCCTTCACTTTACCTTTCTCTTTACCATTGGTTTTGTCTTGAGACTTGCCTTCAGAACCAGAAGGGAGAAGACCATTCAGAATTAGTTTATTTTGCCTATTTAAGCAAGGAGTGAGGCCCAAAGGCCTTGGAAATTTTTCCCAAAGCCTGGAGATGCTACAGACCCAGGCATAAAACGCATAAATCATGTGTGTGGTATGGGGTCGAATTGTGCCACATTTTCCACACCTCTTGAAACCCCAAGCCTTAGCCATACCTATCACTAATAAGCAGTGAAAAACAATAATCCATATACAAACTATAGCCCAAAGCAATGATTACTCTCCAAAATAGAGAACAAAGAAATATAGTAGTATAGTAATTAAAATAAAATCAGCAATGAAAAATGATATCTATTATTATACACAGAGAATACTACTAATGATAGAGATTAGGCCTCAGCCTAATTGTAAGGTGGGGATGGGACAGCAAAAGTTTTTTTTTTCCTTTTTTAAGAATAGCTACAAAGGTAGAAAGCAAAATAGTAATTGACACAATATATTTGACAAAATTCGGTAGAAGGAATGTAGAGATGCACTTATCTCAAAAAACATGTGAGCAATAGAGAATGACGCCTGTAAAAGATGGTGGCAAATGAGATACCGAGGACTGCAAGGACACAGGTGCAATTTGGGAGAAGTGAGGAACTCAAGCATTGTAGAAGATAAGTTGCTGACTTGGATCAGCCCCAAGGGTTGATTACCCATCAATCAAGATGGACAGAGTGGGGAAACTATTGGAACAGAAGGTATTGGTATTGTTTGTGAAGTGGGTCATATACAAAAACAGACAGCAGGGACATGAACAATAACTAAAGATCAAAACGCACTTGAACCAAAATAATAATTTAAATAGTCTAATATCCTTTGCAGCAGGCATTAAAAATGATCCAGACATTGTGATAATCTAAGAAAGTACAGTTGTTGGAAAGATATTTACCATAACTAATAGATCATCAATGAGTGATCTCTTTAACAGTAAATCACAATAGGGTTTTTCTCTCACCTACATTGTCTTTATCCTGGTCAGGTTTTTAAAGCAGCATTCCTCATTCCCTGTGTTGGTGTTTTACGTGCATTCTATGAAAACGCTGTGAGGGGTACGAAATCTGTCTTGTACTATTAGTCAGTTTCTTCTGTTCTATGGGAAATATAACT
>NC_056734.1:811415125-811453363 GCF_019279795.1 Protopterus annectens
TTTTCCCGGTTAGGGGTCGCCACAGTAGAACTCTGGTCTGCTAATGATTGGCAGTAGATTTTCACGAACGCCGAGGTGCCAGCTCGATGTCCAACCTTCAACGAAGGTACGCCCATTTACGCATGTCTTTCGAACGCCCACCCAACCGCGGGGAGGACATGCAGACTCCACACAGAAGGCACTCCCCACACTCCAGCCGAGAATCGAACGGGATAACCTCTTGCTGTGAGGCAACAGCGCCACCGCTGCACCACTGCAGTTAATTGTGCTGTGTTAGTAGTTTGTCTGGTGTTGGTTTTTCCTTTCGTAAGGAGCTTGGATCCTCTCATTGAGTCAACTCGTCTAAGTTAGAGAGGGACTAGCCCGTTTAAGTTAGAGGGGCTTTTTCTTCCATGTGTGGTGTGTTTAAAAAAATAAAAAGTTAGTTTGATTGATAGAATAGTTAAGTAGTTTTCTTCTGTTCTGACTGGATAGTTCATTATATTGCTAATATTGCTGTAGAATACTCTCTTTTGAGAGACATGTCAAAGCAATTAAGAGTCTAAACCCTCTGGTTTCAAGAAATGTTCAAACTGTTCCCAGAAAATGTTATTAATAAATGGTAATTCAGAATGTGTTTATTGCCTCAGAGCCATACATTTACAAGAGCTGTGCTCCATATGTCATTCTTTTAGTTCGAGGGTTCTCCTGGAAAGGAAAAAACAAGCTCATTCTAATAGGATTGTTGAAGACTTCTTTTTCGGAGTCCTTGCAAGAAGGTCAGAGTACATCTAAACCAACCCCTTCTAGATCTGATAAGTCTAGTAAAAGCTCCTCATCTTCTTCAGATCAATCTGGACCTTCTCAAAAACTTTCAAGAATGTCTTTATCTGGCCCAAAAATCATTCTACCTTGGTCCTCCTGTTTCAGAACAGAGATGGTACTGCAATCTCGGAGTCAGTCCCCTTGTCCTGCAACCGGTTTCTCCAACTTTGAGGTCACCTTTGTTACAGAGATCAATATCTCCTGCCCCCTCTTCTTGGTTCTCCAGGAGTTTATCAGAAGAAGATGTGTATTGCGTTTTTAGTACACCGGTGATAGCCAAATTGTTATCAAATCCAACCCAGTGGGCTTTGGAGCCGAGTGCACCTACCCCATCTCTATCGATTCCTCCTCTGACCTGCCTCGAGGCCACTGAGTCGGATCCATGGAGCTGATAGTAGAACCGTCTGAGCCGAATTCCACTCCAGGATCTACGGCTCCAGCCTCTACTCCGACTTCCTCTGTGCTATCTGAGCTCAAGGAGTCTAGGAGTCGCCACTCTCTAGTCGGGTCGGGGGGGACAGTCAGCTCGGACAGTTATCTGATCTGAATTTGCCTCTCGGGGCCTTGGCACGGGTGAGCTTGGCTCCTACATCTGCTTTGGAGCCAACCCCCTTTGGCATCGGGGAAGTCTTCTAGTTCTTCGAGCCAGAAGCTTCCTTGAGTCATGGGCGGGGGGCCTTCGAGGCGATGAGAGTGCTGTCCCCATGAGCAACCCCACTGTCAGGTCCAGGTATTTCTCCCCCAGAGACACCGGTGTCCATCTCAGCACAACCAATTCCACACAGTCGTGGAGACCCAAGGCCTCAGGGTGCCCCAGTGGGTGAACCTGTCTCTTCCTAAACCTCCGCAGAATGTCCTTCTGAATAGGTCCCTCACGAGATTATGTAAGAGGAAGCATTTGGACCCCCCTGAGGAGTTGATCACATCAGACACAGACCTCAATGAGTCAGAAGGGTCCCCATGGTCGCCCTCTGAGGATGTCTCCTTTGCAGACATCCTAGAGATCCTTAAGCAGAGAGGCAGCTGGAAGCCCATCAACCCTTCTGATGAGGAGTCTGTCTACCTGAAGGCCTTTGGGTCTCGTCCCTTCCACCACTTGGGTGTCTCCACCTTTTAATGAGCTTATGGAGTTAGTTTGTCAAAAGGCTTGGGAGTCTCCAGATTCAGTAGAGCCTGTTCCCCGGAGGCCAAATTTATTACATCCCCTGATGAAAAAACATTCCTTACAAAAGGTGTCCCGGTAGATGCTATGGTGGTGGAGGTGGCCACCAAGAAGGAGTTATCAGAAGCGTCTACTTCTGTCCATCCCCCAAATAAAGAGTCGCGTACGATGGACGGATACGGAAAGTGCATGTTTTCTTCAACAACCTTCACTCTTGGGTCCCTAAATTATCTTGCGCACTTTACTAGGTTACAGAGAGATCTCCTGAAAGAGCTTGGAGATGCTCTCAAAGGTTCGGTTGCTGCAGGGGTATCAGATAGTGTCCTCCCAGCTCTCCACCTTAAATTCAATAGTTAACTCATCCATGAGGCTCATTTCATATGTAGCCGAGGGAGTGAGTAGGGCAGCGGCTTCAGGAATTTCCCTTAGGAGACCATGTTCATCGTGTTTCACTGCTGCAGTCATGACTGTAGGGTTCTCCCCTGCCGGCAGGCAGAATCCCAAAGTCTGGGTCCGGCGTCGGCTGTTCAACCATGCTCCCTGACGTCAGAGTGCCAGGAGTACAAAGCTGACAGCCGACGCCATCTTCTCCGGTCTTTCTTGCTGTGCGGTGATAGCAGTTCGCAAGTGCCGGTCAGCTTACTCCTGACTCTTTTTTTCTCATAAACTTCAGTCCGAAGATTTTCTTCTCCACTCAAAGCTAAGTACCCCTGTTGGGGAAACTTTTTTTTTTGCTCCACTCCGATGTCAGACAAAGTTAATAATTGTATTTCATGTGGGAAGCAAATACCTCATAAGGATTTTCATTCTTACTGTATTCCTTGCTTAGGCCCTGACCACGACGTAGCTAGTTGTCGGTTTTGTGCTAGATTCAATCAACGTACAATTAAGCGAAGGTACGATTTTGCTTTTCATTACTTCGGTAGGCGCTTTAACTACAAAATGTCGTCTGATACGGTTCCAGCTACCAGAGTTCACAAACATCGCAAGGATAAAGACAGGCCTCCGAGGTCCAAATCTGATGATAGCGCACAAGCGGAGCCAGCTTCAGGTTCGGCCGTCGTCAGTGAGGCACTTTTGCAGCCCCTGTCGTCGGCCATTTCAGAACCGATGGCCGAAACGGACTCTCATGAGGAGCCAACCAGGCCTTTAAATATTTCTATTGCAGGACCTTCGGACAATGCTCCTTTGGATGGGTCCGCAGCCGCTGTGCAGGTACCGGCTTCCGAAGGGGTTTTCAGGCCTACTCAGCTTCTAATAAAGGCAAAGCCAAAGACAAAGGCAAAGACTCCTTCTAAAAAACAAAGACTGCAACACAAGCCTCTTCTGAACTGGCTCCCAAGTCACATAAACAGTTACTCAAGATGGCGGAGGATTTACTTACTATGATTAGGGGTTCACATCCCCCTCCAGACAAAAGGCCAAGGCAGGATGTTTATTATGATTCCTCTGATCAGGCTTCTGTTTCCTCAGTTTCTTCTTCTGACCAGGAATATTCTTTCCCTCCTTATGAGGATTCTGATGCTGAGGAATCCATTCCTTCAGCTTCTCCCCCTGAGGATTTCTCTTTTGGGGAAACTTTGCATGAAATGAGGGAACATTTCCACTGGGAAGGACAGGAGTATTCGGAATCAAAGAAAAGGCTGAGGGATTTTCTTCTTCTTCCCCAACATAGACCCCTGGCTATTCCTCCCGTTTTGGATATTGTGGATGATGCCTTCTCGGAGGCTAACTTAACCCCGGACTCCTTTTCTCCTGCTCCTGTTAAGCCTGATAGATATTACAGGGTTCCTGATTCCCACCAGTTTTTATACAAGAACCCTTCTGCTGACCCTGAAACCATTTCTCAGGGTCCTAAGGGAGTTAAGGCCGCTTCTGCCAAAAATCCCATTCCTACTGAAAAGGATTCTCGATCCCTAGAAAGATGGGGCAAAAAGGTGTACACTTCTGCTACTTTGTCCATTAGGGCTTTAAACTGTCAGTTTCATATGCTGAAATACCAGCAATTTCTCTTGTCTGTTTTAAAACAAAAGCTTACTTCCATTTCTGCCTGTGCAGATAAGGAATTACATGACTTATTGCATGCCACTGAACAAGTTGGGAAGCATGGTTTACACTGGATTTGATGCCTTGGAGGCTTCTTGTAGGGCTGCGGCCTCTGGCACAGTCATTAGAAGTCATGCATGGCTAAAGGAACAAAATTTGCCTGAACAAGTAAAGGCTAAATTATTGGATGCTCCTGTTCAGCATAATGTTTTGTTTGGATCAAAAGCTGGAGAGGTGATTAAAAAGATGGAGGATAAGGCGAAATCCATGCAAACAGTTAAAGATTTCTTACAAGTACAGCCACCTAGATTTAGCAGGAATTGGCCTTCAAAAAATTGGTCCTTTCCCTCTTCAGACAGGCCTCAGAGGGGTAGATATAGACGCTCCAGAGGAAGGCCTCAAACTCAAGCCTCTTATAGACCAAGACAGTGGACTGCTTCCACCCCTAGGGGAGGAGAGGACAGGTCACAAACTCAAAGGAAACAAACTCAATGATTCCCTCTGTTGGGCTACAGGAACTTCTTGCCTGGAAGCCCTTCTCGGAGGAAAACTCTCTCTTTTTTATCAAAATTGGACTCAAATAACCCAAGACAAGTGGGTTTTGGATGTGGTTTTAAGAGGTTACAAATTCCATTTTCATACCTTGCCAAGGCCAAGCGGATGGCCAGACCTTCCAAAGCATCAATGGACGGAGGCCTTAAACCAGGTGGAAACTCTTTTGGCTATGAATGCCATAGAACTGGTTCCACTTTCAGAAATGGGAAAAGGGTTTTACTCAAGGCTCTTTCTAGTCCCAAGGAAGCAAAACTCATGGAGACCCATTCTGGATCTGTCAGTCTTGAACACCTTTCTAGAGATTCCAAAATTCAAGATGCTTACTCTACAGCAGCTACTTCCAATGCTGTCCAAAGATTCATGGATGGTAACTTTGGATTTGAAGGAGACATATTTACACATTCCCATCAGGCAGGATCACAGAAAATATCTCAGGTTCAAGGCCGGATCGAGGCACTTTCAATTCTCTGAGCTGCCCTTTGGATTGTCTACTGCGCCCAGGGTCTTCACCAAATGCCTGGCTCCAGTAGTAGCTTACTGCAGACTCAAGGGAATTCAAATTTACCCTTATCTGGACAATTGTCTAATTCAGGCAGACAGCAAGAATGTCTTACTCCAGCATCTAGAATTTGTACAGAACCTCCTCAAGTTCCTGGGATTCTCTGTAAACATAAAGTCAAATATGACACCATCACAACAGATAACTTTTCTGGGTGCTCTTCTAAACACCACAACCCAGATGGCATTTCTGACATCCGAAAAACAATTACAGCTGGCTTCAACTTTCAAAACCTTGGCAACTTTAACTCAACTATCTGCAAGGAAATTCCTGCAGGCTTTGGGTTACATGGCCTCCTGCATCCTTCTCGTACCATATGCAAGACTACACATGAGGAAAATACAGTGGTACCTAAAAAGTGTATGGTCTCAGCATTGCCACAGCTTAGACATACTGATCTCCGTCCTTCCTTGCCTTCAAAAGGAATTTCTTTGGTGGTCCAGGGCATGTGCCCTAAACAAAGGGAAACCCTTCTGTCTGCCTCCTGCCACTCAGATTCTAACCACGGACGCCTCGGATTATGCTTGGGGAGCCCATTTTCAGGGCAACTGTCTGCAGGGCCTTTGGACAAAAGATCAGAAGCACCTGCATATCAATTTAAAGGAAATGTTAGCCGTTCAGAAAGCTCTATTGGCCTTCAGGAATCTTTTACAACCAGGACAACTACTAATACGGACAGACAACACCAAAGTTATGTGGTACATAAGCAAGGGGGATCTCATTCCTACCCCCTTTGCAGACTAGCCATGGATCTATGGAACACAGCTCTACCTTGCAATCTGGATCTTCAAGCTCAGTTTCTACCAGGGAAACAAAACTTCCTGGCAGACAGTCTGAGCAGAAACCTTTCGGATCCACACAAATGGATGCTGGACACCAAAATATTCAGGATGATAACAGCAGTCTGGGGATGTCCTCACATAGACCTCTTTGCATCCCATCTCAATCATCAACTACAGAATTTTTGCACCAGGACTTTCCACAGAGAAGCTTGGAAAGTTGATGCCCTGTCATTCAGTTGGAGGAACCTCCCGGGATATGCCTTTCCGCCTCTTCCTCTTCTTCCACGGGTCTTATTGAAGATAAAACAGGACAAGCCCAAGATGATAATCTTGCTGGCTCCAAATTGGCCTCGGCAGTTTTGGTATCCAACGCTAAAAAACCTATGCCTGGAGCCCCCTTGGGTTTTACCTCAGTCTCCGAACCTTCTGTCCCAACATCAGGGTCAGGTTCTACACTCTCATGTCAGAACTCTCTGCCTGGCAGCCTGGTTAATCCAGGACCTTTGATTTCTTCTTTACTACCCAAGCAGGTTATGGATGTCATTTTAGAAGCCAGACGTCCTAGCACTAGAAAATCTTATGCAGGAAAATGGAAATGATTTTGTTCCTGGATGCAGGCTCAGGATTCTGATCCTCTTCTTCCTAACATTACTTTAATTTTACTTTACTTGACAGATCTCTTACATAAGGGTCTTTCTTTCTCTTCCATTAAGATACATGCCTCTGCTATTTCTGCTCATTATAATACAGACCCTCCCATATTTTCCCACCAGCTCATGAGACAGTTTCTCAGAGGAGCTAAGAACTTAAGACCTCCTAGATCTCCTCCCATTCCTGCTTGGGATCTCAACTATGTTTTGGAAAAACTAACCTTGCCTCCTTTTGAGCCTGCTGCCTCTTCTGACATCAAGTTTTTATCTTGGAAGACAGCTATTCTGTTAGCCCTAACCTCTGCCAGGAGAGTTTCAGAGTTACAAGCTCTTATGGCTGTGGAACCTTATATTATTTTTCATCAAGACAGGGTATCTTTGAGGACTAATCCTACTTTCATGCCTAAGGTGGTTTCCAAAGTGGCTTTAAATCAAACTATCCACTTGCCAACCTTTTTCCCCACTCCTCAAAATAAAGGGGAAAGGATCTTACATTCCTTGGATGTACACACACAACTACGTTTTTACCTGGACAGAACCAAGGACATCAGAAAATCAGAACACTTGTTTGTTTCTTATGCTTCAAGTTCCCAAGGTAAAGCCATTTCAAAACAGACCATTTCTAAATGGATTGCTCATGGAATCAGATTTTGTTATTCACACCATGGAAGGCAAATCCCAGGGAGTATACGGACTCATTCCACCAGAGCTGCTGCCACTTCTGCGGCCTTCCTCAGGGGAGTTCCTACCAAACACATTTTGGAAGCTGCAACTTGGAGTTCAGTGCATACTTTTTCTAAGCACTACAATCTACCTCTCTACTCTAAGTCTAGGGCAGGCTTTGCCTCTGCAGTCTTGCAGGGCCTTTTAGCCGCCCCTTCTTCTTTATGATCACCTCCCTTTCTCTCAGCTTTGGGATTCTACCCTACAGTCATGACTGCAACAGTGAAACACGATGAACATAGTACAGTTGTGTACACCTACCATAAATGTAGATGTTCGAGTGTCTTCACTGTTGCAGTCTGGGTTTCCCTCCCTCCTGTCCCCTCTTGTTTTTACATTTGTGTAGTTCCTTTTTTCACCATTCGTCTGAGGTGTATTTGCATAGGTTATGGGACCTTTTTCATTTTGAGACTCCTGACATCTGGGGCAAGAAAAACTGGAGAAGATGGCGTTGGCTGTCAGCTTTGTACTCCTGGCACTCTGACGTCAGGGAGCATGGTTGAACAGCCGACGCCGGACCCAGACTTTGGGATTCTGGCCGACAAGCTGCCTGCCGGCAGGGGAGAACCCTACAGTCATGACTGCAACAGTGAAGACACTCGAACATCTACATTTATGGTAGGTGTACACAACTGTACTTTCCTGGATGCGCTTGTGTAACTTTGTGGAACCCTTCAAGTCATCCTTCGTTAGCGCCCCCTTCGGCTCATCCTTGTTCGGGCCAAAGGTAAAAGAGACACTAACCAGGTGTGAACAGGAAGGAAAAACACACTCTGCCATTGCTGTCAATTTTTTTCATATGTTCTAGGCCTTGTCCTAAAGACCAGAAGGGAGGAAAAATGTGGTTTCAAAAATCTGTGAGATTTTTTTCAAGACACACGTGATGAGCCCTCCCCCAAGGGCAGAGGGGGAAGCAGTAATGGAAGATGCCAGCCACACAGCAGAGGGGGTCCGCAGAACCAGGGCAACAGAGAATCCTTTTTTGGTAAGCCCTTTCAGTGCTCCTGAAAGGAGGCCTGTTTGTCTTTCTCTGGAGGCAGTCGGGGATCAATTATCTTTGTACCCAGAAGCCTGGCAAAAAGTAAAAGACAAGTGGGTACAAGGCATCATATCCCGAGGTTACTCAATACCCTTTTCAATTCCCGCCCCACACAAAAAAATTCTCGGAAGTTCCACTCAGTCACAGGAAATAAGCAACTACAGAAATACAAAAGTTGCTAAACAAGAGTCATCTGTCCGGTCCCCGCAGACCAGATAGGATCCGGGACTTACTCAAGGCTCTTCTTAGTTCTGAAGAAAGTGGGACTAGAGGCCCATACTGGATCTCAGCAGACTAAACAAATCTGTGAAAAACCCAAAGTTCCAGAGGTTACACTGCAGTCAATGCTTCCCTTTTTGGGAAAAGACAATTGGATGTGCTGTATCGACCTCCAGGATGCATACTACCACATAAAGATGGACAGGTCATACAGGAGTCATCTGCGCTTTTGGCTAGGAAGCCAGTCACTATCAGATGTTCTTCGTGTTTCACTGTTGCAGTTATCACACTCGGGTTATCTGCCTGCAGGTAGCCCTCAGTTGGCCCAAATACCAGAGTCTTGGGATTTCTGTGTCTGTTGCTGTCACCTCTTCCATGACGTCAGGTCACCAGGGGTGTAAAACATGCAGCCGATGCCATTATATCAGTCTTTCTTGCTGAGAAGGAGCCCAAAGCAGAAGCAGTTTGCAAGTACCAGTCGGCCACCACCTGAAATTTTCATTTTTTCGAGTTTCAGATCTGAAGTCTTCTAAAGCTAAATACCCCATTGCGGATTCTTTTTTTCTTGCTCTAACCGATGTCAGAAAAAATTAACAATGGTCTTGCCTGTGGAAACCAAATACCTCACAGAGATTTTCATTCTTACTGCGTCACCTGTTTAGACCCAGACCACGACGTCCCTCGCTGTCAGTTTTGTGCCTTGTTTAACACCCGAACCATTCGTCGTCGGGCTATTTTTGTAGCTAAATTCTTTCACACTTGTGCTCCGTATTCTGAAATGGCTTCGGTAAGCCATCCGACTACCGGTCTTCCGAAAAAGCACAAAGACATAGACAAACCGCATAGGTCAAAAACTGCAAAAGACACTTCTGCTAAGCTAGTCGCCAGTCCGGTACTCGGTGAGGCGCCTTTGCAGCCTCTGATGCCCGCTTCTAGAGATTCGCAAACCTCTGCTGAGACCCATTCAGAGCCCGGTATGCCGCAAGATGCTTCTTCGACTATGGAACCTGCGGATGTCTCTACCTTGGATGGGTCCGGAGCCAGTGTGCAGGCACTGGCTTCTGAGGGTGTATTCCGACCTACCGATATTCATATTAAACCCGACAACTTCATTTCCAGCTAAAACTAACGAGTTTCTCAGGCCCAGAGTTCGCACTATGCCTAGAAAACCAACATCCAAAGCTCATGCTCAAGCTCCCATGTCACAAAAAGAAATGCTTAGAATGGCTGAAGACCTTATTACTCTAATTAGACAAAGCCAGCCTTCCCCTGCCAAAAGACAAAATTGAATTTCCTTCTGATTCTACAGACCGTGAGTCTGATGACTCTGACCCTTCTGATTACCAGGACTTACCCTTATCTGCTTATGAGGACTCTGATGCAGAGGAATCCATTCCCTCTGCCTCCCCCTAGAGGATTTTTCTTTTGGTGAAACATTGCATACCTTAAGAGAGCATTTCCGCTGGGAATGCCAGGACTATCCTCAGTCCAAAGAGAGACTCGGGGAATTTTTAGATTTGCCTCAGCACAGGCCTCTAGCTATACCCCCTGTCCTGGATATTGTAGATGATGTCTTCTTGGAGTCCTGTCTTACTCATGGCACCTTACCACCAGGTACTACAGAGTACTTTACTCTCACAAATTTCTCTTTAAGAATCCTACTGTGGATCCAGAGACCATTTCCCAGGGACCTAAAGGCATTAAGGCTACTACAGCCAAAAACCCTACACCTTCAGACAGGGATTCTAGAGCTTTAGACAGATGGAGTAAGAACGTATATACCTCTACAAGTCTTGCCATCAGGGCTTTGAATTGCCAGTTTCACATGTTGAAGTAGCAGCAACATATTATGGAACTAATTAAACAAAAATTGGTGTTACTTCCAGATTGTGCAGAAAATAAAGATTTACGAGAGTTAATGCATTCTGCAAACCAAGTTAATAAACATACTTTGCAGTGTGGGTTTGATGCCTTAGAAGCATCTTGCAGGGCTGCTGTTACCGGGTCTGTAATGAGAAGGCATGCTTGGCTAAAGGAACAAGTCTTGCCTGACTATGTCAAAGCAAAATTACTAGATGCTCCATTAAATCAGGAGCGTTTGTTTGGCAAAAAAGAGGAATTTCTTAAAAAGATGGAAGAAAAAGCTAAATCTATGCAAACCGTCAAAGATTTCTTACAGGTGCAGTAACCTAGATTCAGTAGGCATTGGCCTTCAAAAAACTGATCCTTTCCAGTCCCTCTCAGGCCTTCTCAGTCCAAACCCAGGGGAAACAGACCACCAAGACTACAGTCTCAGGGTATGCAGAGGTCAAAACAATGGAGTGTTTTCACCTCAAAACCAGGGAGTGGTAAATCACCCCCATATGGAAAAAGTTCACAATGACTTTCCAATTATTCTTCCCAGCCATGCCCAAGTACTTGCGCCCCTAGGAGGAAAACTCTCCCTTCATGCAAAAAACTGGATGTCCATTACTCAGGACCGATGGGTTCTAAACATTGTATCCCAGGGATACAGATTCTACTTCCACTCACGGCCAACTCCAAACGGGTTGCCAGACCTTCCTCTAAACCAGTGGGCAGAGGCTCAAAAGCAAGTACTTTCCCTTCTCCATATCAGGGCTGTTCAACCTGTTCCAGTAGAACAAAGGGGACAGGGTTTCTACTCCAGACTGTTCCTGGTGTCCAGAAAAGAGGGCTCTTGGTGCCCTATCATGGATCTATCAATTCTCAACACCTTTCTGGTGGTCCCAAATTTCAAAATGCTTACACTGCAACAACTTCTTCCTATGCTAGCCAAGGATGCCTGGTTAGTCACCCTTGACTTAAAAGAAGCTTATCTGCACATCCCCATAAGGGAGTCTTGCAGGAGATATCTACGTTTCAGGGCAGGCTCTATGCACTGTTAGTTCTCTGCACTTCCCTTTGACTTCTCTACTGTGCCCAGAGTATTCACAAAATGCCTGGCTCCAGCCATTGCATACTGCAGGCAGAGAAATATTCAAATCTATCCATACTTGGACGATTGCCTGATTCAGGCGGACAGTCAGGATTTGCTACTTCAGCACGTGGCATTTGTAAAAGGACTTCTAACTTCACTGGGATACACCATCAACGAAAAGAAATCACAACTGGTGCCCAACCAACAAATTGTATTCCTGGGAGCAAGCTTGAACACTGCTTCCCAGATGCCATTCCTCACTCCAGAAAAGCAGGTCCATTTAACAAACTATTTCAAACTAATGGCCAACAAAACCCAGCTATCTGCAAGGAAAATACTGCAAGCCATAGGGTTCATGGCCTCATGCATTCTGCTAATTACATATGCAAGACTGCATATGAGGTAACTTCAGTGGTACTTAAAAAGTCTCCGGTGTCATCATTCTCAGGACCTGGAAACAGTGATTTCTATCATACCTTGACTAAGGGCAGAGTTCCTTTGGTATGCAGAAGCATGCAACCACAACAGGGGACTTCCTTTCACTCATCCCCTTGCCCCCCAAACCCTGACAATAGACTCATTGGACTGTGCATGGGGGGGCTCACATGGCAGACAAATGCATTCAAGGCAAATGGAGCCCAGAACAAATTTCCCTGCATATCAGTCGAAAGGAGATGCTAGCTGTACAGAATGCTCTGACAGTCTTCAAATACCTTATCCTTCTAGGACAGCTCCTGATAAAGACTGGCAACACCACAGTTATGTGGTACATAAACAAGCAGGGCGGAACTCATTCTTACCCACTCTGCAGGTTAGCCATGGTTCTGTGGAACACAGCCTTGAGCATTCAAGTGCACCTACAAGCTCAATTCCTGCCAGGCAAGCAAAATTCACTTGGCAGACTTGAGCAGAAATCTACTGGACTCTCATGAGTGGAAACTGGACCCCAACTCATTCAAACTTCTAAATCAGAGGTGGGGAACACCGGAGGTGGACCTTTTTGCCCCCCCCCCCCCAAACCACAAATTGAGCAAATTTTGCACCAGGAACCCTCACAGCAGAGCCTGGAAGGTGGTGGACGCCCTATCCTTTACATGGGAAAACCTCTCAATTTATGCCTTTCCTCTTCTGCCCCTCCTCTCAAAAGTACTACTCAAGATCAAATAGGATAGGCCAAGGGCAATCCTTATTGCACCAGACTGGCCACGCCAGCACTGGTACCCACTCCTATGCAGTCTGATAGCAGTGCCACCCTGGCACCTACATCACACACCTTCCCTGCCCTGTCAAAGCAGGAGGGACAGAGTTTGGATCCACAGCTGCAAACCCTAAACCTTGCAGCTTGGCTTATTCCCTAAATGCACCATCAGCATCCCTCAGCAAACGGGTGCTGGACGTCATCCTTGAGGAAATTCTATGCTGAAAGTGGAAAAGATATTGTTCTTGGAGTCAGTCCTCAAGGAAAGGACACAGCTGTGCCCAGCTTACCTCTAATCCTTGGTTACCTAGCAGAGCTGCTTCACAGAGGCCTATCCTTCTCGTCCATTAAGATTCATACCTCTGCCATCTCAGCTCATTATAATACTGAGCCTCTTCTCTTTTCTCACCCTCGCATCAAACAGTTCCTGAGAGGAGCTAACAATTTAAGGCCCCCTAGGAGAGCTCCCAACCCGACCCGAGACCTTAACTTTGTACTGGAGAAGCTCATACTTCCCACCCTTTGAACCTGCTTCTTCAGCAGAGTTGAAATTCCTCTCTTGGAAAATAGCCTTGCCTCTAGCTATTACTTTAGCAAGAAGAGTGCGTGAGTTACAGACACTAATAGCAGTGGAGCCCTTCATTATTTTCCATGCTGACAGGGTTTCCCTCAGGACTTAACCCTTCCTTTATGCCCAAGGTGGTATCCAGTGTGGCTTTAAACCAATTCATCCATTTGCCAACCTTTTTCCCTAATCCTCAGAAAAAAGGGGAAAGGATCCTGCACTCCTTGGGCATGCACAGACGGCTCAGGTTCTACCTTGACAGGGCTAAGCCTTTCAGAAAATCTGACTAGCTGCTAGTCAGCTTTGCTACAGAGTCAGAGGGCAAGGCCATTTCAAAGCAAACCATTTCCAAATGGATAGCACACTGCATCCATTTCTGCTACAAACACCATGGAAAACCTACCCCTCTGGGGATCATAACTCATTCCACTAGAGCTAATTCAACCTCTACAGCATTTCTCAGGGGAGTCGCTACTAGGGACATCCTGGAAGCTGCAACATGGAGTTCTGTACACCCCTTCACCAAGCATTACCACTTACCTATTTTTTCTAAATCCAGAGCTGGATTTGCTACAGCAGTCTTAAGGCCTGCTAGCCAGCCCCAACACTTCTTGACTGCCTCCACCCTTCCTCAGCTTTGGGAATCAACCCAAGTGTGATGTCTGCAACAGTGAAACATGAAGAAAATAGTACAGTTGTGTACACTTACCATAAATGTAGATGTTCAAGTGTATTCACTGTATGCAGTCCTGGTTTCTCTCCCTCCATCCCCCTGGTTTTCTATATCCTTTCTACCTATCCTCTTTATGGCCATCTTTTATGGCAGGGGTATTTACTTTTTACTGGAGGTGTTCCACACCAAGTAATAGCTTCCTATATTGGGGGCTCCTGACATCTGGGGCAAGAAAAACTGATGTAATGACATCGGCTGCATGTTTTATACCCCTGACGACCTGACGTCATGGAAGAGGTGACAGCAACTGACACAGAAATCCCAAGACTCTGGTATTCAGACCGACTGAGGGCTACCTGCAGGCAGATAACCCAAGTGTGATGACTGCAACAGTGAATACACTCTAACATCTACATTTATGGTAAGTGTACACAACTGTACTTTTCGAGCTCTGCCCTTTGGTCTCACCACAGCCCCCAGAGTGTTCACCAAATGTATGACAGTAGTCACGGCTCACTTGAGACGTTTAGGATTCCAGATGTTTCCATATCTAGACGACTGACTCCTAACTGCCCCCACCAAGTATCTACTAACTCGGGCAAGAGACACCACTCTGATACTTTGTTCTCGTCTAGGGATCACAATAAACTACGAAAAATCTGCCTTATTGCCATCTCAACATATCAATATATTATAGGCTCAGATTTAGGCACTACAAGAATGATATTAAAGCTTCCAACAGAGAGAGTACCAGCCCTTCAGGTACAGGTTCTGGACCTGCTTTTCAAAAGGAAGACTCAAGCAAGGACAGTACTAAAAGTGCTAGGCACCATGGCAGCAGCTATAAACATAATTCCCTTAGTGCGGGTGCACATGAGAATTCTACAGTGGCTGCTTTTTACTCAGTGGTCCATGCAGGAATGTCCATTGTCACACCAGATCATGTTAACAGAATCCTGCAAGAGAGACCTTCCTTGGTGGCTTCACTCCGATCAAGTCACATCAGGTCGACCCTTTGTTCTTCCACAACCTCTTGCAACAGTGACCACGGATGTTTCCCAGATAGGGTAGGGGGGCGTTATCAGGGAAGAACAGTCCAAGGCACTTGGCAGGATCACGAGGCCCATTTGCACATCAATGTCCTAGCGATGAGAGTGGTGTTTCTTGCATTGCAGGCATTCCAAGACTGTCTCCCACTAGGAACAACTGCAATCCAAATGGACAATATGTCAGTGGTATGGTATATAAACAAACAAGGAGGAACCATATCTTACCCCCTTTATCGAGAGGCCCTGAGAGTATGGCAGTGGCCAACCTCCTCCAAACGCTTTCTGGTAGCAACGCATATCCCGGCGAAATCCAACATGATAGCAGATAAACTCAGCAGGGCAATACTGATGCTTCATGGGTGGTCCCTGAAACAAGATGTAGCGGAAATGATTTTCCAAAAATGGGGCCAGCTTTGCTGTGATTTCTTTGCCATGTCCATGAACGTCAAATACAGCAGCTACTTTGCCCTAATCCCCCCACTGGGGGAACCCCTAAGGGATGCACTTGTACACAATTGGCCCTCGGGTCTCTTCTATGCCTTCCCCTCCTTTTCCATTGATTCCCAAAGCTCTTCAGAAAGCCAGTGCATTGGGAAGTACATTAATTCTTATAGTCCCTTACTGGCCTCGTCAAATTTGGTTACCCTTCTTGCGGTCTCATCTTCAGGAGGAGCCGTGGATTCTGTCCCAGTACCGGACCTTCTGACCCATCTGTCGGGAATACTCCATCCATCTCTTCAAACCCTTAAGTTGACAGCTTGGCTGCTCCAATTCCAAACATAGCCACACTACCTGACCTTTCACCCTCAGTACAACATATCCTGATTTCTTCTCACAAAGCCTCTACAAGAAGATTATATCTCAGCAAATGGAAAAGATTTTCCTCCTGGGCCTTACAAAATCATATTGACCCTTTCTCTGCATCTATATCTTCTATACTGGAATTTTTAACAAAACTTTTTAATGAAGGAGCAGCTGCAGCCACTGTTCAAGTACAATTAGCAGCAATCTCTAATTTTCATTTTGGAGGAGTGGGACCAAACGTTATGTCCCACAGACTTTGTAAAGCTTTCTTAAGAGGTACTAACCTGTTAAGACCTCCCATTAAACCACCTCTACCTCCATGGAACCTAAATTTTGTTCTATCCCATATAGTTCTTCCCCCTTTTGAACCTGCATCTTCATGTGACTTGAAATTCTTAACCTGGAAGACTATTTTCTTGGTGGCTATCACTTCAGCTAGGAGGGTTTTGGAATTACAGGCATTATCTGCCAAACCTCCATATATGCTGTTTCACAGTGACAGAGTCTCACTTCGCACAAACCCATCATTTCTACCAAAAGTATGCTCAAAATCAAACTTAAATCAGTTCATAGACTTGCCAGTCTTTTTCCCAAAGTATGGCAATAAGGCAGAATACATGTTACACCAGCACAGAACAAAGGACTTTAGGAAGACTGATGAATTGTTTGTATCCTTTTCAAGCTCCAAGATAGGAGCTTCAGTAGCGAAAACCACTCTATCCAGATGGTTGTCAGATTGTATGTCCTTCACCTATCACTCAGTGAACAACTTCCAAACAAAATAAGAGCTCATTCTACCAGGGCTATTTCGACCTCTTCTGCCTTTCGTGCAAAATTGCCAATTGATACCATTTGCGCAGCAGCGACATGGGCAAGGCCTCATATGTTTCACTCATTACAAAGTGGATTTGGCCTCCAGGGACAGGCCCTGTTTTGGTTCCACTGTTAAGAAGAATGTTCTCCCGTGAGCCACCCAAGAAAGATGTTGCTACGGATTCTGTCCCGCAAGTACAGAATGAAGGCGAGATAGGACAACTTCACATAAAGAAGTTACGTACTCACCATAACATTCCACGGGAGTTGTCCAGCTCACCTTCATTCTTACATCCCACCCTCCTACCCCCAGCCTTTGTCTTGTGGAGGATCGAGAGGTTACTATTTGATATCTAATATTCTCTGACCCTCTTCTTGGATTATAAAATAATTAAAAATCTATATATATGTATATTAGTATACCACCAAACAAGATCTGGAGAATGCCCTAGAGCATCATGGGATAGGGAGTAAGCCACAAGCTGGTTGGAGACCTCAAGCTTTAGTAAACAGCTGAGTCGGCACCAAGGGTCGGTTCCAAGCCCACAACTACAGAATGAAGGTGAGATGGACAACTCGCATGGAACTTTATGGTGAGTACATAACTTTTTTTTTTTTTTTAATATTTATTTATTTCGTATCCTGAAAATTTTGAAGCTGTCTCAGAATGTTCTGCAACACCGAATTGTTGTTTTCTGGATTTATCAAGTACAAAATAATATCTGCAAATAAAACTAGCTTTTATTGATTACCATTAATTTGTAAGTGCTTTTTTTTTTTCCTACTGACTCTTAAGTATAAAGCAAATAAAAATTAAAATAATGTTAGTAATGTTAGCAATGTTAACATGTGTAGTAACCCTTTTAGCATACGTAGTACATACAATCCCCCACTTCACCCTTTACTGAAATCCTCTGAACTGATATGTGAACTGGATTTACGTTTTTTTACTGCTAGGCCACATAGCCATCACAGTAACCAATTCAGTAATTGGAATATAAGCAAATCAGAATGAGCACCCTTAGATTTATTAAGAGCATTGGAAGTAAGGGTGTACAAACCTGATAAGGGAGGGGGTTTAGAAGTCATGGATTATAACGAGTATGTATCACGTATGTCTGTTATTTTAGGCAGTGAAGCATATGTACGAGCTTCTTTAAATGAAATGAATATAGCATTTCATCAGATTAAAGGTTACATAACTGACCTCTTTATAGAGGCAAGATTAGATGTAGAAATGTATAATTTTCTGTCCATGCCCTTTCCTAGAATACCAGCCTTGTTTGGTATACCAAAAGTGCTTAAGGATTTATAAAATCCACCCATGAGACCCCTGATAGATGGACGTAATTCAATTACCTATCCATGTGCTAAAATAGTAGATTCTATCTTGAAGAAATATCTGAAAACAGAAGTGCAAGTATGTAAGGATTCATGGTCTTTTGAGTAAGGTTAATGAGTTGGAATATAATCATGACCATAGTTTCCTTACAATAGATGTAAAAGATCTTAATACTTCGATACAACACCAGGAAGGGATAGAATGGGTTAGTCTCATGCTACTGAACAAAGGCGCCAGTCAAGCAGAAATTTCACTAGTAGAGGAACTATTGGACATTATCCTATCAAATAATTATTTTCTGTTTGATAACCAATATTACCTCCAAAAAATCAGGGTAGCCATGGGTTCCCAGTGTGGTGCCAGTTTAGCCAATATGGTAATGGCTTACTGGGAAATGGAATATATTTTTAAGAAACAGGATATCCAGGACTCTATTTTATTCTATACGAGATTCCTGGATTACATTTTTATCCTGTTTAAGAGTAATGATATCCAAGCTAGACATCTGGTGGAATACTTAAATGGGACTATTTTTTTAAGATTCACTTGGAATTTTAATAAGCATGAAATACCACATTTAAGGAAAGATAAGGAGGGTAGGAAATATCTAACAAAAATATACAGAAAGAGCACTTATTTTAATTCACTTTTACATTTTTCCAGCAGCCACCCGTACCATTAAAAGCATTCCGTGGTTAAGGGACAGTTGGTAAGGGCAGCTAGGATTGTATCCTTGGAAAAAGATTTTCTTAATGAATGTGTCACTTTAAGAAATAGGTTTCTTGGACGTGGATATCGTATATGTTTGGTGGAGTCTTTAATAGAAGAAATGAAGATTAAAAGGGCTAATGGAATTTACCCCCCCCCCCAATTTTAGGTAAAGAAGTTCTGGTAGGTGAGAACACTGATTTTGGGATTCATCGGCCTGTTAACACTAATAACTTTCATTTTAGGCTAAGTTTAGTAACAACTTTTAGCATGGACAGCCAATTTTTGACTTGTATAGTAAATAAGAATTGGTCAGTACTAGGACATGATGCATCTATACTAGATAAATTAGGCAATATGCCTAGAATCATCTTTCGTAAGGGTTGCAATGTGAAGAATCTATTAGAGACAAAAAACCGAAACCATAAAGCATCAAAAAAGCCAGGTATGGCGCATTGCGAAATGTGTAGATTTTGCAAGTATATAGATGTGGGTAATAATTTTACTATCAATGATAGAACTTTTAAGTCTAGATTTAAGTTTACTTGTAACTCGAAATCAGTGGTCTGTTTAGCAAAATGTCAAAAATGTCAAGCATTTTATATAGGGAAGATGGAGCGGAAGCTCCGTGAATGTGTTTATGAACATTGTATGCAATTGATTAAACATAAGGAAGAAAATCCTTTAGCTAAACACGCAATGGTAAAAAATGACCACTATTTTAAGTTTAGAGAAATAGACCAAGTATCCCCTGATAATAGGGGTGGTCCAAGTTCACTTAAATTGGATGAATTAGAATTGTACTGGCAAATTTTAACGAATGCATATAATCGTCCAGGCATAAATGATTCATGTTCTATAACATGTCTCCTTAAACTTAAGAGCCTGGAAAGATAAAAGTGTTATAGTAAAGAGGTAGAGACAAGTACGTTTATTTTATGAATAATTCCAATAATTTGATCATTTTTCTTATTGTTGGTTAAGTACCCTATTTAAATAGGATGGGTTTGTGATTTAAATGTCTTTAATAGTGATATTTTATATTGTGTAATCTGTGTCTTTTATAGTAAGTAAATACTATTTTTCATAGGAGGGTGGTACCTTAAGTAATGTTTATTATGATTGGCTTGATCAAATCACATGGTTTTTAAGTGGAAGTTTTAAATATATAATTTACTTTAACTTTTTTATCTGAAGAAGTTTGACAAATTGTTAAACGAAAAGTGCTTAATAAATTTTGTTCATGCTCATCTTTCACTGGGCTTCATCTTCTTTTTCTAGTAGTTTTTTATTTGTTTTTTTCCCAACTTTCTAAGTATATAAGAACAATATTTAAGATATGTCCCCATCTCTGAGCATTTGTCTGACCCCCCCCCCCATTATTTTAGGATTTGTCCAGATTTCTTGCGCTAAGAGCTTGACAGGCTTGCATGTCCCCTTCTGCTTGCTGGCTCACCCTTTGTTGGCTAAACCCTTTTATTTCCTCTTTAGACTATTTTGAACTTAAAAATGTCTTTGATCCTCCTAGAGAAAATATTTTTAAAAAGCTGGACACAGCAGCTTGAATCTTATATTTGCCTCTTAACATTCCGTGATTGCTGTGATAAACTTTTCTGTTCTCCCTGATGTACAGTGAATAATAAGTTTCCACAAGTACTTTGATGTCCACAATGTAATATTTTCCCATTTTGCCGCACATTTGTCAAGAGCAGCTCTTTTTTTTCTGCTGGTGTGATTGTATCTTTACTAATATAGGTCTTAGATCCTTTGTCAAATTCTATCATCAGTCAAATTGTGAAGCTAAGGGAACAGTTCAAACAGCTAAAAAGGTAACATTTTTAAATATCTTCATTAAGTCATTAAATTTTCAATGGTGTCACGAGTATACATACAGTAATAGAAAAACTGTGGTAACATTCATTGTTGTTCTCATGCAATGTACATATGTTTTATTTTTAAAGTATTTTCATTCACTCCAACATTACATAAATTGCTCAGTTCCTGCCTTTCCTTAATCCTCACTCCTTTTACTAAACATTATTCTGCCTGTATTTCCCCATGAATCCCATGTATTTCTTAAGGAATTTGCTCCTTCACTTTTCTGAAGGTCTCATTCCATTTTTTTATCTTCTTTACAATATTTGGTGTTTCAGTTCCACTTGTTTTTTTATTTTGATTTCCTCTTTCTAGTAATTGCTTTTTTTGGCAGTCAGTAGCATTAAACATAGTAAGGTGTTAGTGTTACTAGGCAATTCATATCCTATACCCCGACTAAAACAAATCATTTCCTTCATTACAACTATTTGATCCCTCAGCATTTCTGTCGAACTGTATAGTGATTTTTTTTTTTAATTTGCCAATTTGTTACTTTTCTCACCAAAAAAGAAAATACAACTAAAAGGGTAATGAGACCTGATCCTTACAAAGTTCTCAAATCATGTTAAGCTACTTCTCGCAGTGCTTCACAGCTAATGCTTAGAAGACAATGATATACTAATGTGAGAGTCAAGACTTGATATTCTGTATCATACAATTAAACAAAATGTCCAACAAACTAAAGTTTCATACAAAATGTTCTTTGACAAATGTTATTCTCCACAGCCACTACCTATACTTCAACCATGGTAACCCATTCACCTAATGTTAGCTGAGGAAAAAAGCGGAACACAACAGGTGTTGCAGTGCAGAAACTAATGAACCAGGGTTCTAAACAGAAAATGGTACCATAGTCAGATGAAACTGGAGGCATATCCAAGTAGTTCCTGATGAACATTAACCTGAAAGCGATGTTCTACAAAGCAAACCTAATGCGTTTGGGATGAGAGTAACCAGGGTCATGTGAAATAAGACTGTTTCTGTTCTTTTAAAAGTGTTATCTCAACCTAATGTTTGAGACGAGGGTGGAAGTGTGAAATCAGCTGTGTAATGATGCACATGCTCTCAGTACAACACAACTGAGTGAGACTTCTGTTTCTGTTTACACTGTTTTTCCAAATGACTCTGAAAGTGTTAATGTTCATTCTAATATCATGCCTCATAGTTTTCCTTCCACAGGCTTCATTTCCTTTTCTAGCTCCAGTTCCTGTGCTTCACATGTAATCTGTACTGGACATGAAGTCAGAGTACTGATTTTGCTACCAGAATTGTGATAAAATCATATAGTTAGATAGGTGACTAAACCGTTTTCTTGTTAAACACATCTTCCTAGTCCTGGTGACATTTATCTCAAAATACTGTATTGTAAACAATCATATTAACCACATTGTATATGTTAACTGTACGTATTGACAGGATCAGTCCAGACTGAATGTATGTGTGCATCAGTTGCACAGATATCCTTATTTCATAATTGCCGAGAGAGGTCTCTGTCTCTCTGAGAGGAGATGTAATAGTAAGTAAAGCAAAACAAAGCTACAAGAGTTTGTATATGTTGTGAGAATGTACTGAAGCCATTGCCACTTTGATTATTGCAGAAAATGCCTATTTTAAGAATTTATATATCCCATGATGCATTGTAACTAGAGGCTAGTGCCAGTGTGTTTGTAATGATAGAAGCGTTAGCATAATTTCTACTGAGATGACATTTTGTTCAGAGTACATTTACCTGTTTGACTAAAATGTTGGTATAACCTAACATTTCTGACACTACCATTTGTTATTACTGGGTAACCAGAAGTGCACATCATGACAGTCCCTCCATTACTGTGGTAATTCTCCCTAATTCTTGAGCAAAGAATTTCAGAGTTATGTATCATCAGCTTCCAGTAGAATAGTAAGTCTATAAGTTTTATTTGAAGAGTTAGCAAATACTATTGCATTTAGGTTAATTATTTCATGCAACATTTAAAAAAAAAAAAAAAAAAAACTTTTGCTATTACTGTACAGTGTAGTCCTTTCACAACCCAACCTGCTCATTGATGAGCAGCAGTTGCACTATTCATGAAAAGTGTCTTAATCTGATGTTGTCCTTTTCATTCTTCCTCAATGAATGGGTTATGAATCTAAACCTCAGACCCATCTCTGCCCCATAGTGCAGACTTTGGATCCAACTCTCATACTGCTGTCTCTGTCCATAATGCCTTAGTCCATCCCCAATACCTTTGATCTCATTTGCTGCCATCACTCATGGACATGGGATCCTTTCCTCATAGTGTTTACTTACCTTTTAGGTATTTGTAAGTGACTTTGTTTAATTTTCTTATATAGTATTTCTTCTTTTTCTATATTTTTACCTTTACCATGATTTAGAACCTCCCTTTTAATTTTCTGGATTTTGTTCTGCATTAGGCCTCCTACTGCTGCTCTTACTCTCAGTCTATTACATGGGATATTCTTTTTACCATTGGTGGCATTTTTCTTACTTGGAAAATAGCTGAAGCAAAGACAGATTTTTTTAATTTTTTCTGTGGATTTTTTCTCTCATAGCTGACAAGCTGACAGGTTTCAAGAAATGCACTTCTTGAGGTCATAAAATCCCTAACTCAGATGCCCACAAGGAGTACGTCTGTTGCTTAGGTGCAGCTCATTTAAATACAAACTTTACAATTTGTGCAGGTTTTAATTCAAGAGCCGTAGCTGACAGGCAAGTTCGCTTGTTCTTGTGTTTGTGTCATCCCTCATCTTCCTCCTGTTCTGAGGCTCAAACTCACAGTAAGTCTACAAATGCTTCCATCAGAGCACAGGAAGCGATTCACCTCTAAAGTCTCCTAAGACTTCCTTGGAGCCACCATTAAAAGTTCTCAAATCATCAGATCTGAGTTTGTCAGACCTGAAAAAACAGACTGTGGATCCTAAGTTTTCAGATCCTAAACCTTCATATCCCATTGTTGTTTCACCCAGTCCTACCACCCAAATTACAGATCCTAAACCATCAGGTCCTGAGTCTAGCACATTTTATATGATGAGGACTTGCTCACCCAAGTTACTTGTAGACCTTATGTCCCCTCTGCTCCAGTCACCTTTTATGCAAGCACCTAAAAAGCATTCCAGACCTCAGTCTACTACTTCATCCATCAGGTCCTTCAGGAGTCTTTTCGACATGGACGTGGTTAGGATAATGTGAAAGTTCTTCAGAGCTCAGATCCAGACAGGGGTTATCTTGGCTCTGTCCTCCATTGGATCCATGAGCCTTCCTGGCACTACCCACACAGTTTTATCTCCATCTCAGATCTGTCCTTTGGTTTGAGCCCCAGGATCTGACTGTTCCAAGAGTTCGAGTGTCAGATCCAAAGAGAATTACCTCTTTGACTCTGACAGTGTCCTTGACCAGTTCTGTTCCTATGCCTTTGGATAGGAATGAGTCCCGGATCCAAAGTGTTGTAGTCGAATCCGTGGGGCTGGGATCTACTCCAGTGATGTTGGATCTGTTTTTGTCCCTTGGAGCCTTGGCGCTAGATAGCTTAGGTCCATTTCCCTCCTCGAGGCACAGATCAGGTTGGAGTTGTGATCTGCCCATGCTGGAACATTTGACTCCAGTGCAGGTGGCCACGGTTTCTCTGGGTCCATCTGCCTTCAAGGTTGTGGAAAGGGTCTTTTCTCGTTCTAGGGATCCCATCTCTCACCCTCCCTCAGATCTTACCCCTATTCTCTGTATGGTTATGAGCTCTTGATTCCATCAGACCTATTCCAAAGGGGCAGCCAGTTCCTCCTAGCTTCCAATCAGTTCCCATGGAAGAACGTCACCTGTCTTCTGACACCTCCCCAGAACATACCCCTGAGAAGGTCCATCAAAAGAGACCATGCAAGAGGAGGCACATAAATTCCCCTTGGGAATCTATCACTGAAAATGCTGATTTCGAGAGATGGGAAGGATCCTCCAGATCACCACCTGATGACGTCTCATTCAGAGACATTTTAGAGATCCTTAAACAGAAAGGTGGTTGGTCCACCTATAATCCTTCTCTTGAGGAGTCAGTATTTCTGCAGGCTTTTGGAGCTGACCCCATCTATGTATTGGGTGACTCCCCCAGCTGATGAGCTCATTGATCTAGTCTCTTGCCTAGCATGGAAGGAACCTATCCTGTGTCACCCGGACAAATGTTTAGCCCCGCCAAAGGATAAACTCCACTGGAGCAAAGGAGTCCCTGTCAATGCAGTGGTTGTGGTGGCAGCCACCAAAAAGGTGCTAGCAGAGCTCCTCTGTCCACCCCCTAACAAAGAGTCTAGAGTGTTGGACAGATTTGGAAAGCATGTATTTGCTTCAGCGACCTTTGCCCTGAGGTCCCTGAACTGCCTGGCACATTTTACAGGTCTACAGAGAAATTTAACAAAAGAACTGTCAAACTCTGTCTTGAGTCCATGTCTGCAGAGGATTTCAAAAGATCATCTTCTCAGCTGTCCACTCTGTTGTCTATTTCCATTGTGTCCATGAGGTTAATATGTCATGTAGCAGAAGGTGCCTTGCAGATGGCCAGTTCAGGTATTGCTGTAAGGAGACATGCCTGGATGCATTTTTACAACTTTTTGGAGCATTTCACGTGTTCTTTCATCAATGCTTTTTTGATGGCACGTCCTTGTTTGGCCCTTATGTGAAAGAAACACTTACCCATAGTGAACAAGAAGGAAAGACACTGTCTGCCATAGGAATTAAATTTTCTACCCCTTAAACTTTTTCAAGGAATCCATGAGGTGGCAAGAAAATGTGGTACTGCAAATCCCAGGGACCTTTCCAGGGCTCACATGGCAATGGCTTCTTCAGAGGCAGAGGAGGGAGTTCAAATGGAAGATTCCATCCTTGAGGCAAAGAGGGCCCACAAAATCAGGTTTCCATAGATTGTTTTCCGGATAGACCTTCTTAGCACTCCTGAAGTGCTGCCCGACTGCCCACCTCTGGAGGCAGTCTGGGGACGTTTGTCCTTGCACCCAGAAGCCTGGGATGTTATAACAAAAGATACTTGGGTGCCAAAAATAATATCCAGAGGTTACTTCATTCCCTTTTCCAAAAGCAAGAAGCTCCCCAATATTCCACCCAGTTAGAGGGTAGCTGCAGCACAAGAAATTCAAAATATGCTAGACAAATGAGTGGTCTAGGAGGTCCCACCAGACCAAACAGGATTTGGAACTTACGGTTCTTTTTAGTGCCAAAAAAGACAGGAGACCTGAGACCAATTCTGGATGTAAGTATATTAAACCAATTTGTGAAGAAATCAAAGTTCTGAATGGTCATGGTTCAGTCCATTCTGCCGTTTCTACACAAGGACAATTAGATGTGCTCCATAAATCTTTAGGACATGTACAATCACATCAAAATAGACAAGCATTCCCAGAGACATTTGCACTTTTGGCTGGGACCCAGTCACTACCAGTTCAGAGCCCACACCCTTTGGATTCTCCGCAGCCCCCAAGGAGTTTACCAAGTGTATGTCAGTGGTAGTTGTTCATCTGATACTACAAGGATTCAGAGTGTTTCTATATCTAGATGACTGGCTTCTCACCATCCCAATAGTGCATCTCCTAGAGCAGTCCAGGGACTATTTGCTCAGGATTTGTCACTCAGTAGATATAACAGTCAATTTTGCCAAATCAAAACTAACACCAGTACAGAGCCTGGAGTTTATTGGTGCCCATCTGAACACAACAACATAGATTGCTTCCTTATCTTCTCACAATATATGCACATTCAGATCTTGGGTTCATCAAATTCTGTCTCATCCTGCTCCTCCTGCCAGCCTAATTCTTCAAGCTTTAGGTTCCATGACAGCAGCAATACTTTTAGTCCCTTTCACATGCTACTTTATGCGTGTCCTTCAGAGGTCCTTTCCTTGACAACTTCAGTTGTTTCCAGTCAAACTTACTCTAATATGCAAACGCCATACTCACCTATGGGTCCAGTCAGACAGCAGTCACCTAGATCAGCCTTTCGTTCTTTCTCTCAGTTGATGACAGTGACCACATATGCCTCCCAACTGGGGTGGGGGGCATTTACTGGGAAGGACAGCCCAAGGCAGGTGTTTCACCCCAAGAGACCAATATGTTCTTCCTGTAAGGACCATTGGGATTCAAACCAACAATATGTCTCTGGTCTGGTACATCAACAAAAAGTGGGAACTTGATCTTACCCCTTTTGCTGAGAAGCCCTGAAGGTGTGGCAGTGGGCAATCTCCTCTAACCACTTTCTAGTAGCAGAGCATGTTCTGGGGAAACATAATGTCCTAGCGGACACACTCAGCAGGTTCATTCTGATGCCTCATGAGTAGTCTTTCAGTCAGTCAGTGATAAGATTTTCCTCGTTCGGGCCAACCAAGCTGCAATCTCTTTGCATCTCCCACAACAACAAATACAGCAGGTACTTTGCCCTGATTCACCCCTCAGGGGAAGTCACCAAGAGATGCTTTTGTACACGTTTGGCCCTCTGGTATCCTTTACCCCTATCTACCAGTACCTCTGATTTCAAAATTCTTACAAAAAGCCTATTGGTTGAAGAGCTTGGTCGTCTTCATTGCCGCTTTTTGGCCTCACCAGGTGTGGTTTCCTTCCTTTGGTCTCATCTTTGTTATCCTCCCTGGATACTGGATCCAAGTCCAGACCTTCTGTCACATCCCTCAGGGATGAATCATCCCATTATCCCAGCCCTCAAACTAACTTCTTGGTTTCTCCACTTCCATTAATAGCTAGACAGCCCAGGCTCTCTTCCCCAGTATGTGACATACTGTTATCCTTGCAAAAAGACTCCACCAAAAGGATTTACAAGTGTAAATGGAGAAGATTTTCATTTTCGGCTCTGAGAAACAACACTGACCCTTTTACTGCCTCTCTGTCTCTGCTATACTACTCTTTCTAGCTTCTCTTTTCAAGGAAGATACTAGTTTTTACATGAACATAGTAAAATTGGCAGCCATATCAAATTTTTATGCAGGGGACAAAAAGTATTGTTTGGCTGCTTCCAAGTTATAGAAGGCTTTCTTAAATGGCACCTTCCTACCTAGACTTCCAGTAACATCACCTCCCTTGGATTTAGCAGTGGTGCCGCAAGGTTCGATTCAAAAACCCTTTGAACCTTTGGCAAAAACTGATTTAAAGTGTCTGTCTTGGAAAATGTCCTTTTTAGTGACTATTATTTCTCCTAAAAGGATTTCTGAACTCCAGGTTCTTTTATGCAGGATTCCTCACATTGTTTTTCATAAATACAGGGTTACCTTACGAAGCAACCCTTCTTTCTTACATGAAGACCCATCTGAATCTAATATTAGCCAAACTATTCATTTACTGTTCTTTCCAAATTTTGCAAACAAAGGAGAATACATGCTGCATCTTCTGGATGTGCATAGACTATTACATTTCTATTTACACAGAACAAAAGAATTCAGTAAAACAAACTAGCTGTTCATCTCCTTTTTTTCAGGTCGGCTGGATTCTCCAGTTTCTAAATTTACATTGGCTAAATGGATAACTAATTGCATTTCCTGGATTTAATCCCAACAGGGCCTTTCTGTACCAAGAACAGCTAAAGCCCATTCAACTAGATCCATGGCCACTTTATCTGCTTTTTGGTCAAACTTCTGTCAGTGATATTTGTGCAGCAGCCACGTGGCCCAATGCTCATGCCTTTGTTACAAATTAGACTTAATTTCAAGAAGTAGAGCTGCCTTTGGTTCAGCGGTTCTCTGGAATATCCTTCCATGAGGGCCAGCCACGATTTACTTATCTGGGTATTCTGTTCCTTTCATTGAGGAAGAATGAAAAGGAAAACATCAGATGTAAAAGTTATGTATTCACCATAATTAGGCACTTGTGTTGTCCATTTTCATTCTTCATCAACTCTCCCCCTTCCTGTCATATTCTGGAGTGACCTGACAGTCTTTTTGTTGCAACCTGTAGTTCCCAGTTTGAACCCTACTGTAATATCTATTTTCCACTTTAATTACTGAATGAATGCTTTATGGCAGCAAACTCAATCTTGGGTATTGAGAATTATGAGTAGAGGGAGGAGCTCGAGAGTTGGATTCAAAGTCTGTAGTATGTGACCTAGTGGGATCCGAGGATCAGATCTGTAACCCATTCATTGAGGAAGAATGAAAATGGACAGCACAGATGCCTAGTTATGGTGAGCCCATCATTTTTTTATACTAATAGGCATAGTGCAGTCCAGTGTTTAACAGTTACCAGAAAAGTGTTTACCTTACAGACACAAGGTGCAAAGTTTGAGTCTCATCTTTAGGAAATATGGCTAAGTTTGAAAAAGCCTCCCGGGGTGGTCATTTAATCTAGTAGTTACCAAGATCAGATTCATTGAGAACCTGAATCACATTAGACTTCTTGCAGATATGGGTGCATACCTTATAGACTGACAAAATCACTAGGCTTCAGAATCGCACAGGGTTACCAACATAGTTTTCAACTCTCCCTGATATTACCTCATATTTTTGCCCTATTCGTTGTAAAATTTTTAATTTTGTGGTAAATCACTGTGTGTGCCAACAGAAGTCTGGCTCCGTTTTCCTCCTGATACTAACCTGTCAACTGACCTTGGCATTTGGAGGACGGCTTCCACATGCTGCAAGAGAGAGTCAGCATTTTTTCCACCACCTACATTAGCACCATTGAGTGGCTGCTAGGGAACTCCTATGAAGGCATCCAGTACAAGGTGATACCTGGTGGCATCATTACTGTGACCTGAAGATGTGCCACCCCGGCCTTCTACTAATGGGAAAAAGAGGTTAGGGAGATGGAGGGGGGGTATGAGTAACTGGATATTGCTTACATGTATGTAAACATTCTTGTCGACCTATATGCAGTTATTGGTGTGCATGGATGTATTTTTTTTTTTCTTACTTGTTTTGCAGCACCTGGTGAAATGCAGGAAAATTTGCCCCCACTGTCATAGCTGCCATTGTCTGATTTGGTACATATGTTGTTGGTGTAGCAATTTTTCCACATCCCCATTTTTCTACCATGCTGTTAATCCACAATACCCTTGTTACCGTTCACCTTCCCTTGTCTGCGTTAGTTATACCTAGCATACACTGGGCATGTTACTGTTAATCTGTTGGGTGATGCTCCATGATGGCTGTCCTGTGTCAAGTTGCTGTATTTGCAGTAGGGTTGAAGGGTCCCATATGTATTCCTTTTGACATCTGACCACCACCAGCTCTTATGCTCCTTAGGCTTGGGCACTACTTTTGTTCACAGGGTTGCACTGGCCCAGCCTCACTGGCCCTTGAACTCACAGTGGTTGCCACTCATTAATTGTGCCATTGTCCCCATACAGGTGACTGGTTAGTTGATATATATTCTTGACTTTTATGACACACACAGTTCTGTAGTACATTTGCATCAGGTCTCTGTACTGATTTTGATTTGCCACTGCATTTTCTCTTCCAGGTCATGTATTGGCAACCGGTGTAGCAGAGAATACTGATAATTGCTTTTTCTTTTATTTTTCTCTTTATTGCCGTCATATTCTGTGTTTCTTTCTTTCCATTTACATTCATAGTTTATGCAGTGTTGATCTTATCAATAGGTAAGGTATGGCTGTGGCCATCTTGGCATGCATATGCCTCTCCACCACCTCCTGGGTCCCCAGTGGTCTCCAGACCTACCTGTCTCCATGGAGATGATGGTCATTCTGCAGGGGATAAAATACAGTAAAAAACACATCCAGTGTTAAATAGGGTGGCAATCGAAACTGGACGTGTTTTTAATTGTATTTTTATTGTGGTTGGTTAAAATGATTTTATTTCAAGTATTTAAGCTCATGTATCTTTTGTGTAATTCACTTCTGAAGAAGTCCATTGCTATTGACGAAAGCATTAAATAAAGTTACACTAACACTAAAGAGTTGTTTTAAGGCTTGTCTTCTGGCTTAACAGCGGTTTTAAATATAGACGTGATTTCTTCTTAAAAAAATGTTGTGAATCAAGAATAAGATTTTTTTGTATCAGAAATTATGGTATCAATTATTATACATTACCCAGGGCAAGTAAACACTTGCCCAGTGTTGGGACTTATGCCCTTTCTCCACTGTAGTACGATCCCGGAGTTTGTATATATAGTTGAGGGGTGTGAGGGGTGCAGGTGGGTTTTAGATAGTGCGATGTGTCTTACTGTTGTGTTGGGCAGTTGTTTACTTGCCCTGGGTAAACTTGCGCAGTTTGCCATTTCCTGTTTTGCGATTGTCATCTTGGGATTTTCATCTTTGTGCTTGTGGGATTTCGGGATTCCGAAGTAGACCCGTATATACATGTATATTAGCAATATCTTTGGGGTCAGAGTGGGTAATGTCATTATGAATTCATTCAGAGCATTTTTGTATGTGTTATTTCTTAACATGGATGCAATTAAAGAAGGATTTATGATTGTCTTTAGCTGCAGTATGTGTTGGCAAGGGATTAATACACCTCTCATACCAGGGCTTCCCTCATACTGGCTGAAACCTTTGCTAGCCTCAGAATGCCTTTGTTTTAGTCAGTGTCCCCCTACTAGACATTCCAACATAGCAAACTGAATTCATTTAACATCATGGTAGCACTACTGAGTGCGGGGAGTCAAAACAGAATGATGACAGAATCTAAGGCCATCCTGCAACACAAGCACATTCATGTTTGTGAAGTTACTGAGACATAGTTTCAGTGCAATGACAGCACTCCCTGTATGCCAGAGTTTTGCACCTATCACTTCTTCGCACTTTAATATATGTATTTGTCAAAAACGTCACCATCTCATTTCAAATTATGCCCATAACCTGCAGGTCCTAGAGATCTAAACAACACTTAAAGTCTAATGTCACTTCATTGCTAGCCTTAGACCCCATCAATGCCCCCCCCCCCCACCATTGTGGAAATTACCTTAACACAATTGAGGGGTTAAATACCAAAACAAATATATTGTCGCTAGGGGACTTAAATTACACAAACATTGTTGGGTACACTGACACCACTAAAAATGGATGTGCTCAACATTTCCTAGACTTTAAAACCAGTCACTGGAAGAAATTGTTAAACTATCCAGTAAAGTCTGTTTGACCTGGCCCTTGCCACCCTAGGTCCTACCTCCCACATCTCCTCATCTCTGGTTAAATCTGGCCCCAAATCCGTTATCTTCTTTGTTAGACCTAGTGGTACCACCCTCACCAAATGAAACGGCATTTAAGGACTATAGCAGGACAGACATACTTCAGCTTGTAGAAGACCTAAACAAAATGTTTAATAATCCCTTATAGGTGGACCCAAACAAGAGGGCTGTTGCATTCAAGTCTAACTTTTACCAGCATCTAAACAGCTGCATAGAAAAGTCAATACCTATGTGCTTTAAATTTTATAGTAAATTCAGGGATAAACCTCTCTGATGCAACTCCTGTAGTAATAAACTGTATAACAAAAGAAGGATAATGATTAAAAAGTTTTAAGAAGTTCCCATCCACCTAAGAATGCACTGAAGCATGTCAGCAAGGAACATACAAGCTTTGTTACACCATGTAAAGTACAATTTCAAGGTTGCTACAGATACCAAAGAAAAATATTTCTTTAGTTATGTCAGGAAGGTAAGGAATAAATGTCCAAAAATGGGCTGAGTGTGTTGCCAATGTATTGGTAGAAAGATTTAGTGCTGATTTCACCTCCCTTTCTACATTGTCACCCGCCCACTGTCCCTGAAAATTTAGTTCCCCTGAAATCACTGTGGAATGTGTTTAAAAATCCCTGTGAAAGACAAAAATAGTACTTCCATGGGACCAGGCCCATATATACCAGGCTGCATTCTCATCAGTGCCAAATATGCATTATCTGAACTTGTATTTAAACTGTTTGGCCTCAACTTATCCACAGCGTTTATGCCCGATATCTGGAGAACAGCCAGTGTGACTCCCCTACACAAGGGTGTCCTCTTCTGTGAACCTGAGTAATTATAGTCCCATTGTTTTACCAGCCTTATATGAAAAGATATGGATATGGATGCAGGGAACTTGACTGATCTAGACTCTGATCAATCTGGTTTTGTGAAGGCTTGTCCTGTCTCTTGAACCAGTAAACTTCTCAAAAAAGATTGTTGAGGCAGTAAGCAGTGGCCACTCCATGCATGCTGCTCATCTCTATCTGACCAAAATTTTTGACACTGTCACATACATAACTATTATTGAAAAGTTGGACAAATTTACTGTAACCCACTACTTGTACACTTAATTGCAAGTTGGGTATCCAAATTTCAAACTAATGGACTTTCTTTGGAAGTAAAATTGTATCAACTGGGGTGCCATGAGGGTCACTGTTAGGCCCTCTCCTGTTTGACATTTATTTTACAGACTTCCAAGCCAGAATGTCCATATTTTTGCCTCATATTTTTGGTCTGCTCCTCTTAAAATTTGTGGGGTTTTTTTTGGAAACCACTGAGGATTGAAATCACTAAATAATGATACATATTTGAGTTTCAGACTTTATATCCTTCAGAAAATGCATGCCAACACAAAAAACTGTTATAAAAACTTTCTAAGTTTATAAGAGTTTGTGTCTTTCGGCTTTTTCCAGTTAGGGGTCGCCACAGCGGAACTCCAGTCCGCTAATGATTGACAGTTGATTTTTACGTACCGGCTTGCCAGGCCTGACGCATAACCTTCAGTGAAGGTACGCCCATTCACGCATGTCTCCACGCAGAAGATGCTCTAGCTGAGAATCGAACCGGACAGCGTGTTACTATGAGGTGACAACGCTACCGCAGCACCACCACCGTGGGTTTCTAAGTTTATAAGAGTAATATTTAAAATATGTCCATATGTTTGGGCCCTTGTTCCCCCCTTATGTTAGGCTTTGTCCAGATTTCTTGTGCCAAGAGGTTGAGGGGTGTAAGTGTGGTTGAACAATTTCGGTGATGACTGCAAACTGAGCAGTGTTATTGTTCATCCGCTGATGCTAAACAGCTCCAGCAAAGGCTGGAGTACAAGTAATGCAAAGAAAAAAATGCAATATAGAAGTGTAAAGCAAAAAAGCTGCTCACACCTCAGTTTTATAAATGTTACTCTCCAGACAGACGTAGACATAACAAATGTGGATACTTATGTGGGCAACTCTGTCTCATATAATCCTCATATTTCCACTATAATCAGGAAATCCTTCTATGGACCCAGTTAATTTCCAAGGGAATATCTTCAATATCCAAAGAAGTCATCCTGCTGCTGTACTCTTCACTTATCAGACCCCTCATCAAATACAGTGCCCCCCTTTAGTATGTACTAAACCAAGCTTATTGCTCGACTGGAATCTGGAAAAGCCCCAAAGACTTTTAACCAAGAAGATAAAAGGATTACATCCTTCAACTATCCTGATGGATTACCACCACTGTCATTATACAGACTGACCTGTGTCTTGTGTTTTGAGCCACTAAAGATTCAGTCCAATTGGACCTCATATTTCTTCACAAAACCAGTGGCTCTGCAAACATCCATATGAAGGACCTAAATGTACATCAGCAAGTAAACGAGACTCACTGAAGGGATAGTTTCCTAATTCAGCATATTCTGTGGAATAAAATTACTACTACTGATCAAAGTACTTTTTTAGCTACCTTTAAAAGACACTATAGGATTTCTAAAATCAGTTGTTTGCACTGTAAACAAGGTACTCTGGTAGTGGTGTGCAAGTCCCATGTTCTCACACAGGCAGGATTTTTAGAGAAGCTGGTTAGCGTTCTGCGAGGCAGATTACAGAAGCTTCAATGGCGGTGGGTTGTTATAGGAAGTACTAAGCGTTTACAATTGAAGTATTTCCTTTTGTATTTTCCTTCCCCCACCCATGGGCAATTAATTGAATGGCTGGTTTTCACTCAGAGATGCTGTCTAATCCCATTCAGACTTGCAACCTCAGCAGCAGTAAAATTATATCTACTTCAGTATGTACTTTTTTTTTTTTTTTGTAAAACTGGCATAATTATTCCAGTCTAGGCGATATTTTTTATGCTTGTTGCTACATGCTTTTTCCTTCTCTAGTAATTATTTTTCATATGGTCTGCATTAGTGTTGTGTGTGTGTGTGTGTGTGTGTGTGTGTGTGTGTGTGTGTGTGTGTGTGTGTGTGTGTGTGTGTGTGTGTGTTGTGAAGGTGCCAGTCTAGCTAGATAGAATTTTGTAAATAGTTCTATGTCATTGTAAATCTTAAAATAATCCACAGGCTTGTTTCACAAATGTAAAAGAAAACTGTGTTATGTGCTGAGCTTCAAAAATGTAACCACAGTGCACCCTGCTGGAAGAAAGTTGATGAGTAAAGCATTTTATGACTGATCTCAAGCTAGAAGACAGGATGTCTGGGCTAAGAATTTCTTTCTATTGTTCTAAGACGGAGATAATTACTAGGTTTTCCATGTGAAGTGTATTTTATTGTTGTGGTTTCCTGGCAGGTGCAGATTAGAAAAAGAAATGTTAAAATATTAAGTTCTGTGAGCCTGGGAAACTTAAGTAGATGTGTCAAGAATGATGTAATCTGATATGACTCAGCAGTAATATGTATATCCAATTAAGAATTTCTCGGAGAGAAAGACTTAGCATTTTGTATTTGTCTTCGGAGCTGACAACTCGCCAGCACTTTACCTTGTAAGTAAAATTTGGAACATGGTTTTTCTTAGAGACAAATAGGAATATAGCCAGATTAGTCTAGCTGTTTTCTATGATTATGTCAGACTATCCTACAATATTGTTTTAAAGTATTTTCCTGTGATCTTTGAACTCTTTATTAGCACTGTGTTGAATTGGTGAGTATTAACTTGTGTTTTTATTATTTATTATTAAATATTTTAAACCTTTCAACTGTGGCTGTTTTGTATAGAGATAATTTAAGATCTCAGAGTACTTGCATGTATTTGGTGATACTATATAAGCCACTCCAATAGCCTTAGCCCTGGGTTACACTTACTAATTGGGTAACAATAATAGCACACAGTGGAACTGGTCACCCTTTGGGAAGGGCTTTATAGTAGCTGATAAGTAGTGGTTGGTGGCAGTGATTTTTACCTTATAGTCTGGGCAGGAAGGCGCATAGCTGGAGAACCTGTGCCAGCCTTCCCCAGGAGTGTCTGTGTGTTTGTATATAATTCATATCTCAAAGTGTGTGTGTGTGTGTGTGTGTGTGTGTGTGTGTGTGTGTGTGTGTGTGTGTGTGTGTGTGTGTGTGTGTGTCAGCTACTTGGGCAGGGACATGAAGCACTGGTTGGACAGAGAGGGTGCTGGAGGTTTTGGCTTGACTACCCGGCTGAGATCTGTATCCTATAGCTGTGCCAGTGGGGAGTCTTATTGCAGATCTGAAGAGAAAGGGCGAAACCAGAGCCAGACTGACTGATCTCTGTGTGCCCTTAAGGGAAATTGTACTTTACTGTGTGAGGATTGAGGCTCCTTGATTACTGGGCCAGTGCATTGGCTTCATGTGTGTGTGTGTGTGTGTGTGTGTGTGTGTGTGTGTGTGTGTGTGTGTGTGTGTGTGTGTGTGTGTGATATATATATATATATATATATATATATATATATATATCTATATCTATAGGTTCATAGGTAGGTACTAGGCTATCGGCCCAAGGGCTTACGTAAGCCTAGCCAACAAGGTTCCCAGGCTTACGCCACCCAAGAAAGTTATTTTCCTGTGCCACTGTCGAGCAGAGATACAGAAGTGATCCCGGGGTGTATTTCCTATTTCCCATCCACTCATCAAGATTTTTCTTGAAGAGTGCTAATGAAGAATTTTGCTTGACATAGATGGGGTAGCCTGTTCCAGAGTATGGAAAGTCTCTAGGACAGGAATCTATCCCTCCAGCATGTCCTGTTTATTGTGGTGACAAGATTTAGGTCCCTAGAGCGTGTAGCTCGGAGGGATTGGGATTTCTTTAGGTGTAGTATGTCCAACAGCTCTGAGTTTGACATAGCTTTATATGTTAAGCAGAGATCACCTCGGAGTAGGCGATATGCTACGGAGTAAAGCTGGAGTTTTTTTGAGGCGGTCAGTGTAGGGCATATGTTTGAGGCCAGTAATCCTCTTTGTGAGGTACTTCTGTGGCCTTTCCAGCTGCTACAGATGTCTTGTGAGGTACATTCCAAAAAGGGCATTGTACTCTATAATGGGTCTAATGAGTGTCAAGTAGAGGGTAACAATGACCTCTTTTTCCTGGATGATCACCTTTTTATGATGAGGTGTGCCACGTAGAAGGACTTCCTGACTACTGTCAAAGGAAGAGACTACTGTCCACCTGGGTCCCAAGGTCACTTATCACACATTTGGTGTTAAGTAGATTGCTGCCTATGTGGTAGTTCATGGGTACAGAGTTTTTACCAAAGGGGATGACACTACTTTTTGACATTGAGCTTGAGGCCGTGGCTCTGACATCAGGTATATGTCTCAGTGAATCCCTTCTGTAGGATGTCCACATCATTTGGGGACTTGGCTATGGCTCCCAGTTTGCAGTCATCTGCGAACTTCGTTAGCCAGAGGCCTTCTGTGTTAGCCTGTACTTCAGAGAAGTAGATACCAAACAGGAGAGGTCCCAGGACGGAACCCTGTGATACTCCACTTGTCACTGCTTTGAGGTCAGATTTGGAGTCTGCAACTTTTACAGTGTGGGTTCTGTCAGTGAGCCAGTTGGCAACCCATCTTGTGACTTAGGGATTTATACCTATTTTCGTGAGTTTAGCTATAATTCCAGAATGGGGGATGGTGTCGAAAGCCTTGGTGAGGTCAAGATAGGCTGTGTGAACCACCTTACCCTCATCTACGGCTTTGGTGACTGCCTCAAAGAAGTTGATCAGGTTCAGGAGGCATGATCTGCCTTTCACAAACCCGAACTGGGTGGGATCCAGAGTTTGGAGGTTACCAATGTCTTTGTTTAGGGGTTCCATGATGATACGTTGCATGGCCTTGCAGACCAGGCTAGTCAGGCTAATAGCTCGATAGTTCCCGGGATCAATGGTGGCTCCCCCTTTGTGGAGTGGGATAACTGTTGCTATGCACCATTTAGTGGGCATAAAGCCTGATGCGAGGCTATTATTGAACATGGTGCTTAAGTGGGGAGCCACTTCATTCTGAAGTTCATGTAAAACGCAGCCTGGGATGTTGTCCGGTCCCATGGATGCTGTGTTTTTGGCTTTAAAGAGTGCAGCTTTTACCTGCGTAGTTGTGATTACAGGGACTTTGCATTCTTCCTGTATAGATATGGGCCCTTTGGGGGGGGGGGGAGTTAGCACTGAACCTATCTGCCAGGATGTTGGCAATATCAGTTGGTTCTGTAATTTTCGTGCCTTTGTGCTGTAACTCAGAGCAGATCTGGGTGTTGCCATCGAGATTCTTGACATAGCTATGGAATGCTTTGTGGTTGTCCTTAGAATTAGTGGTGATTTTGTTTTCATAGCTAACTTTGGAGGACTTATAAGGGATCTGAGCTTTTCACTGAGGCTGACCAGGGAGCTCCTCCACTCATGGGATTTTACTCTCTTTAGCAGCAGTTTCTTCCTTCTGTTGTACAGTTTGTTTATGGCAGGGGACCACCAGATTGGCTTCCTTTTTTTGGAGGATAGTGTCTTGGTTCTGTTTGGGATAGCACGATCCATGCACTCGTGTAAGTGCTTAGAGTGCAGTTGTGTAGGATTCAGCAGTTGTAACTGTATTGTCCATCTGCATGTGTGTCTTGAAGTTCACCACTTATGTCTTAAGAAG
>NC_056734.1:811453863-811471363 GCF_019279795.1 Protopterus annectens
TAAATTAGTTTCCTGGGCCTCTGTCTAGCAGGGCCACTGAAGTGATCCCAGGGGTAAACCTACGATTTACCATCCACTCGTCAAGATTTCTCTTGGAGAGTCAGCGAGGGTCTCTGCCTAACAAAAATTGGGATTCTATTCCAGAGCGAGGGAAGTCTGAGACAGGAATCTATCCCTCCAGCATGTCCTGTTTATTGTTGTGCTGAGGTTTAGTTCACTGGAGCATGTGGCTCTAAGAGATTTGGTTTTCTTGAGGTGGAGCATGTCCATTAATTCCGGGTTGGACATGGCCTTATACATCAGGCAGAGATCACCTCTGAGCAGGCGGTAAGCAACCGAGTAAAGCTGGAGTTTCTTTTAGACTAGCTGCATAGGGCATCTCTTTGAGGCCCATGATCCTCTTGGTGAGGTACTTCTGTGGTCTTTCCAGCTGTTGCAGGTGTCGAGTAAGGTACATTCCAAATGGGGCATTGTACGCTATTATGGGCCTAATGAGTGATGAGTAGAGGGGCACAATGACCTTTCCTGATCTAGAGGTGAACCCTTTCGTGATTAGGTGGGCTACATAGAAGGAATTTCTACCTACTTTGGCAATGTGATCATCGAAGGAGAGCTTGCTATCTACCTGGGTCCCCAGGTCCCTAATTACATCTTCCGTACTTAGTGGATTACCACCTATGTGATCATTCGTGGGCACTTTGTTTTTCCCAAAGGGGATGACTATGCATTTTTTGGCATTCAGCTTGAGGCCATGGTTTTGACATCCGGTATCTGTCTCTGTCAGACCCTTCTGGAGGATGTCTGTGTCAGCCGGTGAGTCGATTATGGCCCCCAGTTTGCAGTCATCTGCGAACTTGGTCAGCCATAGTCCTCCCGTGCTTGCCTGTACCACAGAGAAGTACATACCAAACAGGAGGGGTCCCAGGACCGAGCCCTGTGGGACACCACTTGTAACTGGTTTAGAGTCAGACATGGCACCCGCTTCTCTGACCATGTGTGTTCTATCCGTGAGCCAGTTGGGCCACCCATCTTGTGACATAAGGGTTAATGTTCAAGCTGGTGAGCTTATCTATGATGCCAGAGTGTGGAATGGTGTCGAAGGCCTTAGCGAGGTCCATGTAGGCTGTGTGGACTACCTTTCCTTCATCTATGGCCTTGGTAACTGTTTCAAAGAAGTCAACTAGGTTTAGGAGGCAGGATCTGCCTTTAACAAAGCAGAATTGGGTAGGGTCTAGTGTCTGGAGGTTCCCAATGTCTCTGTTTATGAGTTCCATGATGATTTGCTCCATAGTTTTGCAGACCAGGCTAGTCAGGCTTATAGGATGATAATTCCCTGGTTCTGTTGTGGCACCACCTTTGTGGAGCGGGATGACTGTTGCTGTACGCCATTCTTTGGGTACATAGCCTGTGGTAAGGCTGAGTATGAACAGTGAATTTAGGAGAGGGTTTAGTTCCTTCTGGAGTTCGTGTAAGACGCAGCCTGGGACACCATCCGGTCCCATTGATGCTGTGTTCTTAGCTTTGGAGAGGGCTGTTTTTACCTGTGTGTCCGTGATGTCTGGGGCTCTGCATTCTTCTGGGATGGACACCAGCCCTTCTGGGGGTGGTGGTGGGGGGGGGGGGTAAAGTTTGCACTGAACTTGTCAGCCAGGATGTTGGCAATGTCAGTTGGTTCAGTGTATTTTTTGCCATTTTGCACTAGCTCAGAGCATATCTGAGAGTTACCACCTAGATTTTTGACATAGCTAAAGAAGGCTTTGTCGTTATCTTTATAGTCCTTGGCAATTTTTCTTTCGAAACTGGCCTTGGATGATTTTATGAGGGATCATAGTTACTTGCTAATATTTATCAGTGATGCCTTTCCTTTTTGGGATTTAGCTCCATCATGTAGTAGTTTCCTCCTTCTGTTGTAAAGCTTTATTTATGGCTGGGGACTACCAGACTGGTTTCCTTTTTTTGGAGGAGTGTGTTTTGGTTTTACTCGGGATGGCTCGATCCATGCATCCCTGTAGATGCTCATAGAATGCACTTGTAAAGAATTCTGCGGTTTGGGCAGCATTATCCTTTAGCAAGGGGGGCTATGAAACTTTCCACCTTGGTCTTGAGAAGTGTGAAGTTGGCTTTCGAAAAGTTTTTCACAGTGATTTTCTTGACTTGGGGTGGGGTCGGGATGTGGATGTCCAGTGTGATTAGACTATGATCTGGTCTTACCAGCGAGGGGTTTACCTCTGGTGTGGAGCACTGATCCCCCATGTTGGTGATGATCAAGTCCAGTATGTTGTCACCTCTTGTGGGTGTGGTGATCAGCTGTTCCAGAGCGTTTGAGTTTATAAACTCTAGGAAGCGTTGGGCAAAGGAGTTTGTACTCGAGTAGTTAACACAGTCAATGTTTGGGTAGTTGAAATCTCCCAATATCATGGTGTTAGGTAGGACCTTTGTATTTTCCAATGTTCTCAGGAATACTGAGTGGGGGTCCTGAGACAAGGTACATGATCTGTAGCAGGCTATGATCTGAAAAGCAGCTTTGCCCACTGATAGTTGTACATGAATGGTCTGCGAGGCCTCGTGCTGTACTACTAACCTGGAGGCGTGGGCATCCTTTATGAAAATGGACAAACCCCCTCCTTTTGTATTTTGGTCCGGGTTCTTGGGCTAAAAGGTATGGTACAAGTTGTAGCCTGGTAGTGCTGGGGTGCTCTCTGGAGCTTTGAACCAGGTTTCTGTTACTGCACAGATATAGATTTGCTCCATGCTAAGGAGTCCCTCGAGTGCGTGCATTTTGAGGTTTAGACTTCTGGCATTGAGTAGCATTACCCTCAGTTTCTGGTTTCTTGTATTGTTTATGGAGGTGGGTTTGTCTTTTGAGCCTTGCCTAAAAAAGGCACTATGGGGGTGGCAAGAGCCTTGGCCAGTATTCGAAAGCCTAGGGGCGACAGGTGCAAGCCATCTCTGGCGAAGCAGCATGGCTTGTCGAGCATGTCGTCCCAGGCTGACAGACACTGGATCCCCTTTGAACGACACCAATAGCTTAGCCAATTGTTAAAACTGGTCATTTTTTCTTCATACTGTGGCATCATTCTTGGCAAGGGCAAGATGCTACTCAGGGTCAGGTTCATACCGGCCTGGGCTACATGATCAGAGAGCTCCTCTAGGTCTCTTTTCATGTAGTTCAGGGAGGTATGTTTCAGGTCATTCACACCAACATGTACAATGAGTGAGTCATATTTGTACTTGTTTTGGAGTGACCAGAGTGCTTGTGTTATGTGGCGGATCCTGGCACCCAACAGGCAACTTACAGTAACCTTCGCCTTGTTCAGTCTAGTGAGTGGGACGTCAGTGTGCCTGACAATAGAGTCACATATTACTAGTGTATTGGGTGTGCTGTTGTGCCTTGTAAGGGCTATGGTTGCGTACCACACTGACTTTGTGAAGTATGTGATACGTGGTTGCTGTTTGAAGGTGGAGGTTGCTTGGATGTCTGCTTTGGAGGTCTCTGCTGCTTAGGCAGGTCTTTATTTAGAGCCTCCAAGTATGTTTTTGTGTATTTATGTGTGTTGTTTGCTGGTGCATGTGTGACTGTTTTATGTGAGACTGGAAGTGTGGTGCAAGTGTTTCCCTTCTCCTCCTGGCTGGCTGTTCCAGTCATGGGTTGAGAGAGCTTGGCCTCCAGTTTGGCTGTATGGTTGCATCTCTCACATATATTTGTGTTTGTTGGAAGGTGGAGAGGGTTGTCAGTGTACATGAGGCAACTGTAACATTGCCTCAAGATTCTCAGATTCACCAGCTGGCCTGGAGAGTATACCAGAAACTGCCCTTTGGACATGCCTATATGGGTAGCTGAACTGTTTTACTGATTGTCCGGTAGGGACGAACTAGGGAGCCTTGTACTATTGTATAGTAAAGGGGGAGGTGTTGTGTTAGCGTTCATTAGTGCTTACTGAGAGCTTGGAGCAAGTGCTGAGCTGTAAAAAGAAGTTAGAGCGCTTAATTTGAGAGTTTTCACTAGTTCCAATGGGAAAATTGAAGAGCAGACTTCGTGGAGCCTGGAATAGTTTAACCCTAAATCACAGAAACTCTAGAAAAATCGGCGTTTTAGGCAGAATTAGCTAAAGGCAGCAACAAAATGCAGAAAAATTATACTTAATCACTCCAAAGTTTCTATTGTCGCTCTGCTGCTGTAGAGCTCTGCAGGGCACCAGACAGGACCTTGCTGAGCTGCATACTAGCACAAAACCTTGCAAATGCAGGTTTTATAGCAGGGAAATTAAAGAGATAGAAATTAGCCCAAAATGGCCAATAAACTACTAATTTCTGGGCTGAAACCACTCCTCCAGGGACAGATAGGCTGCTCAAAGGTCCCTCTCTCACAGTGAACATAGAAACTTCCTTGTAAGGTAAGGTATGGGCAAATACAGAAACTTGTAACACAGCCCTGAATTCAGCATTAACCTGAAAACTGGACTAAACTAGCTTAGAAAGGTGGGGAAACAAGTATATATATTTTTTTTCAGAAAATAAAGCAGATACAATCAAAAAACACTTTAAATGCACAGAAATGGCTATCACACTTGAGTGTGTAGCCTACAACAGTTAAACAGGTAATTTAAACACAAAAATGACTTTGTTAAAGTGCAGGCAGCAAAATAAGTACAATATGTAGCCGAAACAAGCTTTTTAAAATCACAGAAACTTTTGTTTCATTATTTACTAGAATGTTCATAACTACCGATTTAAAACACATTCGAACAAGTGGTGCTAAATTTTACAAGGAATATAATTTAATACAATCAGGAAGGTGAATCAAAGAACACGTACATGTATGCATGGCCCTATAAATGTGTGCAAGGAGGCTGTGATTTGAAAACAGCCCAAAGATAAACTTAATCCTCCACTGGCCAGATGCATTTTCCTTGACTGTGGGTTTTCATGCCGTTTCAATGAATATGTGTTTCAAGGGCAGAGAAGTTTACTGCTCATGCCAAGTTGTTTTCATAGTGAGACTGTACTGTTTGTTTAGAAAATGGCTATCAGGTGTTGTTGTTTGTCTTTTGGATTTTCCCGATTAAGGGTCGCCACAGTGGAACTCCGGTCTGCTAATGATTGGCAGTTGGTTTTTGTGGTGTCGAGTTGCCAGCCCGGCGCCCAACCTTCAACGAAGGAACGCCCATTCAACACATGTCTTTCGAACACCCACTCAACCACGGGGAGGACATGCAGACTCCACACAGAAGGCACTCCCAACCCAAGCAGAGAATCGAACGGAAGAACCTCTTGCTGTGAGGCAACACGGCTACCGCTGCAGTGCTTGTGCTATTTTATTTCAACATCTGTAATCCTTATAGAAGTACATAAGAAAACATTCTGACAGGTTTGAACAGTGTTTATGGTAACTGGAGAGAAACAGACAAGTAATGGAACACTAGAATGGCTGGGGACAGGGCAGCTGCTGGGGGGGGGGGGGGTAATGTGCATAGTTTTCCAACATGCCTTGGTTCTGTTTCTTGTAAAAAATTATGACATTATGTCAAACTGCTGGGTGTAGTAATACTCCGACAGATATTTGAGTTTCAGAGTTTGCGACCTTTACACCAATGACCTTTTTTGTCAGGAATATTTAGGGTTTGATTAGTGCACAAAATAGAGGGGCAAGGACTTCCTTGGACTTAAAGGAAATACCCTGTGCAGTCAGCTGTGCCAGACAGAGGGATTTCATGATCACTGTTGCAACATGGTCAAAGATTCATACGTACCTACTAAGTTACCGCTCTTTGAGGATCTTAAGAAGCCTAACCCTGCATTCCAATTATAATTATTGGATAGGAGTATTAAAAATGTTAACAAGTATGTTGGGATACATATTTCTCATATCCAGGAGGGCCAGTGGTGCTAAACTGGGGGTGAATTTGCAGATACCCATCCATACATACAGATTACATTTGAACAGAGTAAGAGAAGTACTCTACTTTACGTGCTCTGAAATACTGGCTTAGTTGGAATAGTATTTTCTGTGATAAATACCTATCCATATCGGTTTTCTCCTAGTTTCATGATTTTGTCTATAATTTCTGAATGGGGAATAGTGTTGAATGATTTGGCCAGGTGAAGACATACAGTGTGTACCATTTTGCCCTCAGCCATAGCTTTTGTCACGTTCTCAAAAAAAAAAAAAGAGAGAAAGAAATCCACCAGGTTGATTAAGCACGAAGTCTTTGATGAAACCAAATCGTGCTAGATCCAATATATGAAAGTTCCTTATGTCTTTACTTAAAATATCCATATATCCATGATAATTTTTTCCATAGCTTTACATACAAGACTAATCAGACTTATGGGTCTGTAGTTATCCAGGTCAGTAGATGGCCCATCCTTGTGCTGAGGATTAACTAATGCAGTTCTCTAAGCATGAAGTCAGTTAGGAGGCTAATGCTAAACAGTGATTTTAGAGTGCTTGATAGCTCATGTTTCTTGCTATCCAACAGGTACCCCAGGATATTATTAGGGCCCACTGAGGAAGTATTCTTTGCCTTGGAGAGTTCACTGAAGACTTATTTGCTACTGATAGCCAGAGGAGTTATGGTCGATGGTATCTCCTGGGGGGTATTGAAGGGAAGAAGGGTAGGGTGAAATTGGGATTAAATTTATCAGTCGGTAGGTTTGCTATATCCTCCGATTCCTTTTTAGGTGGCTCCATTTACAATTAGTTCAGCACACTATTGTGTGCTACCTTTGAGGTTGCGGTTATCCTTTGTTTTGTCTTTGAGGATATTTCTTTCTCAAATTTGGCTTGAGTGGGCTTAATAAGATTGCTGAGTTGCTTATTTACATTGAAGGGTTTCTCACCTTGCTGAGTATTGCAGTTCCTAGTTTTGGACATGATTTTTCTCATTTTGTTATACAACTTATTGACAGCTGGATTCCACCAAGGTGGCTTGTTATATGAATTAGTTCTCTTTTTAATCCTTGTGGGTACAGGTACCTCAGTGCAGCTGTTTACATGATGGTATAGGGCATCTGTAAACAATTCCATACTGGTAGCAAAGTTCACATGGATTGGGGGAATGGAAATTTTACCATGGTACACATCATTAGTAGGAGGTTTGTTTTGGAATAATTCCTAGAGAGTTAGATGGCATCCACTTGTAACAAGTGTTTGGACAGTTACATACCAAAAGGGACATTATTCTCAGTGATTGGCCTAATCAGTGCCAAGTAGAGTGAAACAAATTATATGCCTGGATCTGGATGATATACCTTTAGATATAACCTGTACAAGGAAAAAGGATTTCTTTACAATAGTAAATATGTGGTCATAAAGGAACAGTTCATTGTTGAGACTGGTTAGGCTTATATGCATAACTGCCTGGGCTCACTGAAGTCCCACCTTCATGCAAGGGAATGTCTGTTGCAGTCTTTCATTCATCCACCACAAAACCTGTTGTGAGATTAGTATTGAATAGCCTATGTAGGGGGTTTGACATGCCATGTCTGAAACTAACCGGTAGACAGCCTAGTATGTTATCCAGTCCCAAAAGACATTATGTTTTTGGTCTTGGGTAGTAACTTCAGAAATTGCTGACAGATTTGAGGGGGTTATAGATACAGGTATTTAACGTGAAAATATTGGAAGATTGCTGGGGGGGGGGGGTGAAGTTCAATCTGAATTAGTTGGCCAGTGGATTGCCTATATCCTCTGGTCCAAGTATGTGATATCATTTGTTATTAGCTCACTGTACTGCCAGTCATTGTTTCTGTGATTTCTAGCACAGTTAAAAAATACTTTGTGGTCATTTTTCATCTGGGTTTATATTTTTTACCTCATATCACGCTTAGATTGAGTCCTGAGTTCCTTGTTTAGATTAGCAAGAATGTTTTAGGATTTCTGACAGTTACATTTATTTTTGCATGCAATGAGTATTTTTTTTCTTTTTTTTCTGCTGCCCATAGGGTTTTGTTTTTTAATTCGGTGTTGCATTTATTTCTGAGGGGGGAAGATATGTCTATGCAACTAAATATTCATACAGCTTGGCAATAAATTATTCTGTACAGTAGAAGTTTAAAACAGGCTTAGTAGAGGGACTCCATCCCCAACTAATGCCCTGTACCTAGCATAGTCAGAAACCACCAGTACTCAGATATGTGCCCACAAGATCACTTACACTAGCTTACAAGGGGGCTGAGAAAGGTGTGGTAATTGTTTCTTCAGTGTTTTTCACACTCAAACCTATTAGTGTCTTCATTTGTTCTTTAAGCATGGTACGGCATAGGGCTAAGCTTAAAGTGACTGTTTTCATTTTGTGGAAGGGTAGGGAGGCAGCTTGCATTTGCAGATATGCTTTTTGTCTTTACAAGCTGTTGTCTTCTCAGCATATTGGATGGTATCTTATCAGCTTTGAACATTAAGACATGGGGAAAACTTATTTCTTCCTTGAATTTCTTCTCATTTCTTTCCAGTAATTTTGTTCAGGCTATCACTGGATCATAAGACTAGGAAAAAAAAAAAAAAAAGCACCTTAGACCATGTACAGATACACTGGTTCTGGGGCCTGGGGTAAGTTTCTTGCTTTAACCAATTTCCTTTCAGCAAAGGCTTGAGATTCATAGAATTTAAGTAGGGTAGTAAGGATGTAATTTTCAACAGCTTTAATTTTTGCAACGGACTCCCATGGGTACACATCTTAAATTTATTCTCACTGGCAGTATGACTGAGCCCAGCTAAAATGTATTTGTTGTTGAGAATGTAAGCCTTACCATTCTAAAAGGCTTAGTGTGTAGGCCACAAGAGTGAGCAGCCATTGCCAGGTGACCCATGTGGGTGGAAGGGTGGTAGTTGTGGCTCAAAGCTTGTGTGTTAACTAGGGGGAGCACTATATGTTGCACCTAGAGACCACAACACTACGGAGCATGTCCTGCCTACAGCCTGCCAATCCTTTAGCCGGCAGCACTACTGGAGCTCTGGAGCTCTAATGAGCCACTACAGGGGTGAGGAGCTGCATGGGGAAGAAAGGTAATCTGGGGGGGGGGGGGGCAAACTGATTGATGTACCCTAGTGCAAATTGAAAGGTATTATTATTATTTTCTTTTTTTTACTTCAGGACGATGCACTTCTGGAATGAAATGTTCATGATGCTTCATCATGTGAGTAATTACTACCCTGGCACATACTTGCCAGTGATCTGTTCAGAAATCAGCAATATAAAGGGGTCATGGATGGCTTGATCAGCAGTGTTAATGTGGGTGTGGCTTACTGAGGGGGCAGCAGTCTGGCAGCTGCGAGTACAAATTTGAAAATCCTGGCTACACCCCTAATTCAAGGATACAGATGGTAATCAAGAAAAGCTAGCTTTATTCAGATTATATTATTTTGTATTTGATAAATCCAGAAAAAGACATTTAGGTATTGTGGAACATTCTGAAACAGTTTCATTTTTAGGATATAAAACAGGATCATAGGATTATAGGACCATAGGAGACTAATGGGCTATCGATCTGGAGGTCACTTTAAGTCTAGCCGTTTCAACTCAATGTAATACCACAGAGGTACTAGTCAATACCAAAGACCACATTTAGTGATGATTGCCCATATCCAGGAGGGCTTGTGGGCACTATCCCTGGTAAGAATTTAAGGTGCTCCATCCACTCATCCAGGTTCCTCTTGAACAGTGTCATAGTGGTGCTCTGTTTCACATGAACTGCCAGCCTGTTCCAAAGATGTGGCAGTCACTGGGAGATAAATCTGTCCCTCCAGCATTTCCTACTTAAGTCGCAGGCCATATTCAAGTCCCTGGAGTGGGTAGCCCTAGATCCATTTGATTTATGGATATGCAGTAATTCATTAGGTTTGGGTCTTGGGTTGTTCTGTAGGCCAGGCATAAGTCTCTTCTAAGAAGTCTATATTATATGGAGTATATTGACAGGGATTTTAGTTGGTCGGTGTAAAGCACATGCTGGAGGCCCTTGATCTTTGTTAGAAACATCTGAGGTCTCTCTAATTGTTGTAGATGCTTAGTACGGTACACATCGAATGGGGCATTATACTCAATTACGGGACGGATAAGTGACGAGTATAAGGGGTGTTTATAATTTCTTTTCCTCTTGTGGCAATGCCTTTACTAATCAAGTGAGCTATGTGGCAAACTTTTCTTACAGTGGTAGACATGTGGTGGTCGAAGTTAAGGTCGTGGTCAACCTGTGAGATTACAGGTCCCTTACCACTTCATGGGTACTTAGGGTATTGTTATTGATTTGACAGTGTGGAGACACATTGTTTGTGCTGAAGGGAATGATGATGCATTTTTCTGCATTCATTTTGAGACCGTGACTAATACACCAGTCATTGGTCTGTGTGAGACCATCCTGGATGGAATATACTGACTTAATTTGGGGATTCAATGATTACACCTAGTATGCAGTTGTCTACAAACCTGGTCAGCCACAATCCTTTAGTTTTGACCTGCACCTCTGAGAAGTATATACCAAACAGGAGGCCCAGCACTGACCCCTGTGGCACCCTGCTGGTAACAGGTCTGCTGGCTGATGTGGAGTCCCCTACTTTTGACAGTGCGTGTCAGGTTTGTGAGCCAGTTGCCAACCCGTCTTACAACAAAGGGGTTTACATTCAGTTTGCTAAGTTTAGCAGTAATGCCGGAATGTGGGATTATCTCTAAAGCCTTTGCCAAGTTGAGGTATGCTGTCTGCACAGATCTGCCCTCATCAATGGCCTTGGTCACACTTTCAAAGAAATCCACCAGATTTAATAGGCAGGATCTGCCCTTCACAAAGCCAAACTGGGTAGGATCCAGGGTATGGAGATCACCTAGGTCTTTAATTATGAGGTCCATAATGATACATTCCATGCAGATGAGGCTGGTCAGGATTATGGATCTGTAATTCCCTAGGTCTGTTGCTAGGCCACCTTTGTGGAGGGGAATAACTGTAACTGTTCTCCATTCCACAGGAACAAAGCCTGTGGTTAGCCTACGATTGAAAAGGGTACTTAGTGGTGATGCTAGTTCATGTCTTAGCCTGTGTAGAAGACAGCCTGGGATGTCATATGGTCCCATAGAGGCCGTGTTCTTTGCCTTGAACAGGGCTTTCATGACCTGCTCTTCAGATATATAAGGTGGGGGAAGGGTTGTTGTAAGTTAGGAAGAGATAAGGAAGTAACATTTTCACCAAACCTACCCACTAGCAGGTTCGCTGTCTCTGTGGGGTCAGTGTGTATGATACTGTTGGCCACCAGTTCTGCACATTCTCGGGTTCTACCCTTTAGGTTACGTACATAGCTGTAAAAGGCTTTATGGTTACCCTTGGCAGTACTTGATAGGTTTCTCTCAAAGGAGCTCTTGAAGGATTTGACAAGTTGTCTTATTTGCCTGTTAAGGCTGAGGAAGGTGCTTTTCCATTGTTGGGTCCTTGTCTTTGTTTTCTTGGACAGCAACTTTTTGCAATTATTGTGCAGTTTGTTGATGCTAGTAGTCCACCATGGCAGCTTGATTTTACATGGGGCTCTGGCTTTGATTCTATCTGGTACAGTCAAGTTTATATACTTGTGCAAGTGATTATACATGGCTTTTAACGTAAGCTTCGGCATAGTTACCACTTTCTGCATGAGGATGGGCTTGAAATGCATTTGTACCTTCACCTAGGAGGGTACAGTTTGCCTTGAAGTTTTTTAGTCTAATTTCACCCTTTGTGAGTCCTGGTGTTAAGTGTTAGCTTGAAGGTGACTGACTTGTGGTCAGTGTTAACTAATAAGGGTCCAACAGTTGCAGCTGTGCACCTGTTTGACATGTTGGTAAGGACCAGATAAATGAAGTAAAAACAAACACTATAGTGGTAAACTATGTAACTACACTTGAATTGGTTCAGCAATACCCATTTCTAAGGGAACATAAGATGAAATATTTAGGTGTATGGATTAAAAAGGATTCCATTATGGCAGATGGAGATATGTGGAAACAATCTAAACAAAATATAATACAAAACTGGGAAGCTGAACACTCTTGATTCTGCATATGGACAGCAAGATACAAGCAGTGAAAATATTTCTAGTTCTCTTAGCTTTATACACAGGTCAGGCATATTTTTATCAACCAGAGGAGAAGTTGAGGAATACAGTGAATAGAGAGTTGAAGGAATTTGAGGGAAAGAGGGCAAGAGTTAAGTGGGATTAGCTGATTTTCCTAATAGAGCAATGTAGTTTAGGATTACCTGATCTGAAGGAATTTAGAGATATGCAATTAAGACTCATATAAAACAAACAGAAGGTATAAGTAAAAATAGAAAAGATGATGAAATAGGAGGGAGTTTGTGAAGTAAGGAGATTAATGGGATTCTGGATACAGTTCCTTAAGGAGAATAACCACCACCATACAAAATATTACATAGAAAAAGGTGATTTTAACAATAGGGATGGTTGCAATTAAAGGTATAGAAAGTACACAAGAGAAGGTTTGAATTTACTTAAAAAATTAGCAATGGACTTTGGCACTGGCAGTAAATAACAAGAGATGGAAAGGTTATACAGTCAGATGAGGCAGACGTTTAGACTGCAGGTTAGAGATTATCAAACCTGGTATGAAAGGTAGAGTATAAGCAAAGAGAAAGGGGCAGATGACTGTTAAATGAAAGAACCAATGAGACAATAAAATTCAACCACCACCAAACCAGGGAAGACACCGGAAACCAGCTTTAATAAAATTAAGCGCTTTCATCTTTAATTTCAAGACTTCTTCAGAGTTAAAATTCTTGAAGCAATCAACATTTAAACAACAAGTAAAGTACATCACATGGTTAAAAAAAAAGCACCCCCCCTATTTACCAAATCAAATTCACACTTTAACAATAAATATTTAGATATAAATCTCTAATAAAAACAAACAAAACATACTAAAAAAATTTCATAATATTAATTTCTCATTATACTATACTATACAAGATTTCAGTTTTAACACACTCATAATAGAAAAATAGTCATTTAAACCTGGAAAAACTCCTGCGTTCAACCTAAGTTGCCATAGCAGGTCAGAATACTCCAGAAAATCTTTGCATAGTCCATCCCTTAGGTTTTGTACAACTTGGTCCAAACTACAAAAAAAGGAAAGAATGTCCTGGATTACAAATAATATGTTTAGCTAAGGCACTATTAGTCTTATTTTTCCTAATATCCAGGAAGTGTTCGTATATTCTTTCCTTAAGCTTTCTTTTGTTTTTTCCTACATAAAACCCCTTACATCTCTGACACAGCGCAAGGTAAACAACCCCATGGGTGTTACAGTTACAAAACATTCTAGTCCTGATGATTCTACCATTGACGTGGTATTTGTTCCCTTCAAAAAGAAATTTACATTGGGAGCAAAAATCACATTCAGTTGTACCCATTTTTTTGTGTCACATTGATGAAACTAAGTTCTCTTTGCTCCAAGTAGTTCTTAATAGTTTTTCCTTTATGGTACACAAATAAGGGTTTCTCTCCCACTTTGTCAACCATACCAAACACTAAAAAAATTAATCAATACTTATTCATTATTCCCCATATTTCCCTATCTAAAAGACAGTACTGCATCACAAAGGTGCTAGTGAAATGCTTATTGGGGGATCGTATTGTTCCCAAAGATAACATTACCACTATTGCCATGGGATTCAATTCTAAGTATGGGGATAATGTCTCCTTTTCTCCTTCGTTGATCAACCTCCCACCTTATTTTGCTCACCAATTCATGGGGGTATCCTCTAATTACAAACATCTCAGCCAGGTTCTTACTCTCTGTGCTATAGCAGGTATACTTAGATATCATCCTGGCTAATCTTATATACTGCCCTTTAATAATTCCCCGCTTTTGAAATCCTGGGTGGCTACTAGAATAGTGCAGTAAACTGTTGCTGTATGTAGGCTTTCTGTAGACAGTAATAGTGATACTCTCCTGACCATGATCCTTCATGATTCTAACATCTAAATAGTTGATACTTTCAGTATTACTGGAGAAGGTGAACTTAAGGAAGGAGGTAGAAGAGTTAATATACTCAATAAAGGAACCTATCTCATCAAACTCCCCTTCCCAGGCAATAAAAATGTTGTCCAAAAATCTGGTATATACCTTCCAAGGTGGGCTAACAAAATGGTTAGACAAATATTGTTTTTCCCATTGTATAAGGACAATGTTAGCAAACAGAGGAGTGCATGAAGTGCCCAAAGCAACACTCTTGCTTTGTTTGAAGTATTGCCTCTCAAGAAATACAAACTGTACTTAAGAACCATTGCCATGAATGAATTTAAAATGTTAATGTCATCCTGCTGGAGAGTAGTAGAAATGAGTAAAACTTCATTGAACCAATTCAATCCTATATCGTGTGGAATAACATTAAATAATTCAACCATATCAACTGTTAGAAAAGTCATGGATTTAGAATAGCCCAGACTTTGGATTTTAAACAAAAACTCCCAGGAATCTTTACATAAATAATGTAAATTCGTCCAAGTATTTTTTAACTTTTAAATCAATATAATTGGCTTAAAGACGTATCTTAGAAAAAACAGCATTAACAATTGGCCGGGGGGGGGGCGGTTGTACTTTTGTGGATTTTCAGAATACTGAAAATAGTGGGGACCATAGGGTGTTGTACGTGTAAATAATTATACAGGGAGTAATCAATCTGTCTTTGATTTAACCGGTCCTTCAAGTAATCAATTTTGTTATATGGAATCCGGATGAAATTGTAGGACACTTCTTCATAAAATCCTCCCTGTAACACAAAGCTTAACATCCTGTTCAAATAGTCCTCCTTATTCATAACTACTACACCCCCCCCTGTCAGGTTTAATGATTCTTATATTTTTATTTTTGCCAAACGTCTTCAACAATTCCCTCTCACCAGCAGTTAAATTTGCCAAATTGTTGACAAGCTTGTTTTCAACACAAATGAGTCTTAAATCATACTCAACCAACTTTTCAAGCAATATCAAAGGCAATGCAAAACTTGGGTTGAACACACTGCTCCGGCAAAAAATTTCACTATTTTTTTTTTATATTGTCTGTTCCCATAACCAGGTTTAAATTCAATTTCCTGAGATATATTTTTAAATCCACCAACAAATTCTCAATTGTGACTTTACTGGATGGCACAAACATAAAACCTTTAGACAGTTTGCATGTTCACTACCCAAAGTCAAAAAAGTTAAATTATATAAGCAAAAAAGTCACCTTGACTGGTGTATATAGTAGACATGTTGCAAGAATCCACACCGAAACAGGTAGTGTAGTCGTTCAATAAATCCAAGCGGTTTATCTCTGTTGGCAGCTACTGTACGTTGTCCTCTGCCCGCCATAATGGCCAGAGCTCCTGTAATGCCTCCTTCCCTGTTGAATGGTCTGCTGTTGGTAGTTCCTGTTTCTTATCCTCTCCTGCTCTATAGGGGCGTCCAACAAACAACATTGGCTGGTCTCAAATTGTAGTTAACCGAAGTGGTAAAAAAATGATCCATTCCTCCCCGTGGGCATGGATAACCACACCCATCCGTACACTCAATTCTGTCCCTATTCATCTTCTTTTCTTTCCGAAGTTTTATGTTGGAAATATCCTTATCAATGTTTGTGAAAATAGCACTATGTCGGGCCATATTTTGCTCATATAAGTTCTTCCTAATGGCCACATCAAGCCTATTTGCACAATCAGAGCAACAATTTGTTGTGCTTTATAAGCACCTCTAAAAATTCACATCCCTGCTTCAAACAGATTGACAAGTTCATGATAAAAAGCAGAGTCTGGCAAAACATGATTTGGAATTTTGCAATACCTTAATCCTTTAGGTATCCTCCGCACTTTAAGACATTGTGCAAATAAGTGTACTCCAGTTGGAGTTTGCAACATTTGCTCAGTTGTAGCTTGAACTGCTCCATAAGTTGTAACAGGGACCCACCTGCCGTGGGTTCACCGATGTGAAAAGTTATAGCCCCACTGAGCCAGTCCTTCAAACTGAAGTTGGTATTGGAAATATCAGACCTACTATTGAAAGGTACATCTGTTTGTCTATTAGACTGAAGATATAGGGGTGTAAGGTTGAAACTGCCATCAGTTATGCTGCAGGCAGCATGAGCATTAATTTTGCTGTTAAGCTCCTGGACTAGTTGGGTTAACAACCCAATGCTGCCAACACAGTTATCACCAGAAACGGCTCTTGTGCCCCCAACCTGCTTAGGTTGAACGCAGGAGTTTTTCCAGGTTTAAATGATTATTTTTCTATTATGAGTGTGTTAAAACTGAAATCCTATACAAATGAGAAATTAATATTCTGAATTATTTTTTGGTATGGTTTGTTTGGTATTTAATGGTGATTTATATCTAAATATTTATTTTTAAAGTGTGAATTTGAATGGGTAAATGGAGGGGTATGTTTTAAGCATGTGATGTACCTTACTTGTTATTTTAATGTTGACTGCTTCAGGAATTTTAACTCTGAAGAAGTCTTGAAATTAAAGACGAAAGTGCTTAGTTTACTGAAGCTGGTTTCTGGTGTCTTTTGTTGCTTCCCTGGTTTGGTGGAGAAGGACAGAAAAGGTTAAGAAAAGAGAATACAAAGGTAATTATCAAAATAAAAAATTAACAAGGGGGCATCACTATGGCTACCTAGCATGAAAAAAACTCAGGAAGGTTTAGGATTTTTGCTTGGAAGTGTTTGCATAGATATTTTATACCCCAAGCAGACTTCAAAGAATTTTTCCTCACGCAGATACTAAATACTGAAGGTGTGATGGGAAAGAGACAGGTAAAAGAGAATGTGTTTTGAAAGGTTAACGAGTTGTCAGATTTTAAACATTCCCTAGAGAGTACTTTGTCAAATGGTGTGGGACCATATGGGTGTAACTACGGAAATAATTCTTTTCAGCTGAGATACAGAATCTCAAATGCCCATTTATGGTAATGCCAACTAAGCTTAATGCTACTGGCTTCCAAGAAAGCAATTACTAGTAAATGGAAATCAATACCTAAACCAATTGCAACTGAAGTAATGACAGCTCTAAAGGAGATAAAAAAAAACTGGATGCGAGAGCAAGTAAAGAAAGGAAGGAATAAATTACACAGAAATAAATGAAATATGAGGGAAAATGCAAGCAGAATAATGCTCAGAAGGGGGAGTGAATTTTAAAGGAAAGCAGGAGATGAACAGTTTATGTAATGTTAGTGAATGAAAACTGTTAAAATGAAAGCATACATGTATACTGCAGGAAAATAGCAAAGACGCTGTTATAATATGATTTTATTTTTTTTTTTTCGGTTATTGTATAAGTACCTATGTTAATTTTTTAAAAAGACAAGTATAATAAATATGTTTAAAGAAGAATAAAACAATTAAGAAGGTACATGAAGTGTTGGAGGCATGAATTAAGGTGGGAAACTTTCCTCTCCAACAAGTTCTGTTTAAACATGAGAACCAGTCGAGAAAAGATAACTTGAGTCAAATGATGCCAAGCAGAAGTTTAGACTGCAGGTTAGAGACTGCCTT
>NC_056734.1:811476363-811526741 GCF_019279795.1 Protopterus annectens
CAATGCACGTAGAATAATACTCAGGAGTAGAAAGGGAGCAATTAAGGTAATATTGGAGTGACAATTGTTAAAAAAAATGTATAATGCATGAAAATTAAAAATGTTTGCCATGGTTCGTTTTCTGTTATAAACTTTAACACTCTAATAGGTACAGTGGATATAAAAAGTGTACACACCCCTGTTAAAATGCCAGGTTTGTATGATTTAAAAAAATGAGACCACAATAAATCATTTCAAAACTTTTCCCACCTTTAATGTGATCTACAACCTGTACAATTCAATTGAATTTAAACTATATATTTAAAGACATTACACCAACTAATACAAAGTATATTAAACCTTCATGTTACAACCCATGTTTACTGTATACTATACGAGTGTTTGAATCTGCTTGTGAGAACCAGATAAGAAATGCTTTGGGAAAGGGGATGAACAATGGTAGAGTGTACTGTAATCTATCTAAAGAAGAAAAGACAGCTTTAAAGGAAGTACAAGAAAATGTTAGTATCAGGGTGATGAAAAGTGACAAAGAGGCACTTTAGATTTAATGAATCAGGATGTTTTTGTCAGTTGTATAGAAAAAAATGTTGGACAATATGACAGAGTATAAACTAACTGACATGGGTGAAGTAGCAAAAAGCTACAGAAGTATTTATTCTTTTCTATTTGACAACTTAATGAATGGAAATCTAGAAAAATAAGTCTATGATTTTTGTCTCATTGATGATCATAAGCTTGGTATTTTCTTTGGAATTACCAAAGTACACAAAAGTGTGACTTCCCCTCCATTTAGACCTATAGTTTCTGCCCCCCCCCAATTATATTACAGAGGGAATTTCGCTTTTAGTGGATTCAATGTTAAATCCACTGGTTCAGAAAATTAGTTCTTATTTAAAAGGACTCATGTGATTTCTTAAATAGTATAAAAAAATTACACTCACGAGTCAACATTTGACACTTCTATACACGTCATGTTTTGTATTGATGTGGTGTCCCTTTTGACCTGTATTCCTCACATACCTCTCAACCTTTAAGAGCAAGGAATCTGGACAAAGCCTTAAATAAAAGTGGCACAAAGGCCCAAAAATAGGGACAAGTTTTAAATATTGCTCTTACAAACTTAGACAGTTGATAGAATAAAAGGTTTTGCATCAGCGTAAATTTTCTGAAGGGTATGAAGTCTTATAACTCAAATATCTGCCATTATTTTCTAACTTCAGTCTTTAATGATTTGCCACTAATTTGCCAGAAAACCACAATTTTATGAAAAATGGACCACAAATATGAGGCAAAAATCTGGGCATTCTGCAAAAATCTGTACAGTTGAGAGGTATGATTCCTCACCATGAAGGTATAGAATATGTTAGAATTTTTATGCACTTCCACTATGTACACTAGGTGTGAAAGTGACTTTTGTTGTGAATTAATTGATGTTTTGTTGAATAACTATTTTTCATTCAACAAAAAAGTGTAGAAACAAATTTGAGGAGTTGCTATGGGGTCTCCAGCAGCCCCATCCTTTGCGAACATAGTGATGGTTCAGTGGGAGAATATGGTCTTAAAATCACTAATGACGGAATATCAAGTTCTATTTTTTAAAAGATTCATTGATGACCTGTTTTTTTATCAGTTGGGGATGTTGAAAAAGTTTACAAATTCATTGGTACTCTCCATTCCAGGTCAGATTATTTAAAATTTACCTTAGGAAATGTAGGTTCAAAAGTAAACTTCTTAGATGTAACATTGGAGTGGGATACAAATTTAGAGAAATTTGTTAGTAAAACATATTATAAAGAAACCTTTACTAACAGTTATTTACATTACATCAATCTTCAGCCACGTTACATGAAGGATAACATCCCTAAGCGACAGTTTATTCGAGCTAGTCGAATAACCAGTGAGACAGGTGATTTTTTTTAAGTGAAATTGAGTTTATTACTTCCCTATTTATAAATAGAGGGTATAACGAAGTATTGTTAAAGGGACATGCACAATATGTAATCAGTAGAAGAGAAACATTTTATCTGGCTATTCTTCATAGTGGTTTGGTAATATCTAATAAAAATGATAACAAAAGTAGAGATGGCACAGAAACTTACTGTTGCTTAGAAATTACTACAGACAGTGGGGTTATTAGAAATATAATTTTAGATAACTGGAAGATTTTAGAAGGGAATAAGGACTTACACCAAGTAGTAGGGTCCTACCCCCGGTTTGTTTATAAAAAACAGAGCAATTTAAAAACTATTTTTGAAAGAGAAAGAAATAAATTGGTTTATAATTTAAATTTTACTCCGAAAAAATGGGGTATGCATAAGTGTGGCAGCTGCAATATTTGCATATACATTTCTGAAGGTCCCTTTGTAAATTTAGAACATTTACCTTATACTCTTAAGGTTCCTGGATACTTTAATTGTAAGAGTAAAGAAATAGTTTACATAGGTATTTGTGCACGGTGTGAAGCATTTTATGTAGTTATGACCACTAGGTCCTTGTGTGTTAGGATAAAAGAATATTATTATAGCATTACGAAACAAGATAAAAATAATGCATTTTACAAACCCACGATAAAATGTCCAGAATACAAAAAAATTCCTATTTTCCATTATTGAGCAGGGAGTAAATGACTTGAGGGGTGGTCATTTTAGAACTCATCTTGAACAAAAGGAAACCTTATGGCAAATTAGATTAAATTCAGACAAAAGAACCTGGTATGAATGATGCTGTCAATATTAAGTGTTTTTTAAAAGACCGTAGGGTCTACATTAAGAAATAACACCTAGTTTTTAAAAAAAAAAAAAAAAAACAACTGAAATGTAATCGATTAATTGTTTAAGTGAAGTGGTGTTTCTATTGGTGGGGCTCAATACTCTAGTAGTTTTAAATGTGGGGTTTTGTATGGTTATTGTAGTCTGATGAAGTTTTTTAACGAAAACGTGGATTAAAGGTTTTATTATGCTAACTGAGTGGAATCTACTTTGCACCCTGCCTGGATCCAGTTTTTGGCTTTTTTGTATTTGTTCCATTCCTGGACATTTGACTGTTGGTTTAAAAAGTAGAGATGCTTTACAGTGCCAAAAATTCTCTTACCAGCACTACTAAAAATATACTTACCACTACTTATCTCCTCCCCAGACTTCTCTGTGGTGCTCCATCCTTACTAATCTCTGGGCATCACAAAAATCAAAACATGAACAATGCTATAACAAAGTGGCTAAATTTGCAGCAAATAACCTTTTCAGAATCCACCACTGTATAGTAGTAAAAAAACCTAAACTGGTTAGAACTACCCCAACTAACATACACAAAGCTTCATACCACTTACAAAATTATCCAGCACTCATCTGCTTGTCCAGCACTAAATAACACTTTACACAACGTTCCCAGTCAGTCATCCAGTGCCCAAAATCACTTGCCTGTCCACAAACCTATCAAATTTGCTCTATGAACTGGCTATATTTTCTCTGAATATTAAATCAATGTCATACAACTTGTACCTATTCTTTTTTTAAACACCTTTATTGAATTAGCACTTATGACACAGACAAACTTACATTTACATAAGAGTAATTAAACCATTATTAACAAATTCAATAAGAGACGATAACGTGTTAACTAGGTTATGGAAAATCAACACCTAACCTACCTAGTCTAATAGTGTTCCCTTGGTGTTCTATTCTTATGGTTTCTTGCTTTCTGCGTCTTCATAATTTCCTCTCTGAGGATTCTGCAAGCTGAATAGTAGATAATCAGGCTCCGATCATATTAAAAACTCTGGGGCTGCTGTGGTTCACTGTCTTTAATGGAGTTGAATATTTCGGGCAGATAAACGTTGCTCAGATTCAATTGACTTTACATGCTAGTATTGTTACATTTACACAAGAGTTAATAGGCCTGTCAAGATTTACAGTTGTATCATAGTCGGCGTGTTAAATGGTTGACAGATACATTAATACTTACAGTTTAGGGTTTTAGCTAACATTTTACTGTTAAAACGCTAACAATACACCCATATAAAATTTAAAGAACATATTTACAAAAAAAAAAAAAAAAAAGTATGAAAAACTGTTATACGATCCACAGAAAAATGGAGAACTATCAGTCATAGGTTAGGCTTATGTTTATTTACTCAGTGCAGAAGCAAATTCTGCATGTAGAAATAAGCTATGTGAACAGGTTTGTTTATGTTTTTCATTTTTAAACAATATAAATCTCTATAGGCATAAGGCTCCATACGGAGTTTGAATCGAAACAAGCATATGTCGGATACTTGTTGATTACGAGTGAGGTGGTCCTCTGCCTTTTTGCTTTAGTGAATATTTTTATTTGCTAATATGCTTTAGATTCTATGCTGGTGTTGTTGTAGAACACAGGTAATTTTTTTAAATATTTTCAGAAACCAGCCTTTGGTTAGGAGCCTGTGTGTTTGTAGATTAGTTTTTTTTTTTTTTTTAAATGGAAATAGCACTGACTCTGCAATCACTTTTTCTGTGCTTCGTCAGATCTGCTTGAGAAAACACATGGCTCTAGTTATATGTCTAAGAACAATTAGCATGGGATAATTATTAATGTATTATAATAGAATAGGGTGAAGCTGAGGAATGTTGCAGCAATTTTTTGTACAATTATTCTTATATTAAAAGAGAAAGACGGAATGAATGCATCGAGGTTAAAGTGTACTGGGGACAGAAGGGGTTAAGAGAAGAAAAATCAAGCTGTGACGTGAGAGTATGTCTTGATGCGGATCAAGGCTGCCAGGTAAAATGTAGGGATCTGTCTGTTGGTTAACTTGTTGGGCTGGGTGTTTGGGATTCATAATTGATTGACAGATAATAAAGAGTCAGGTCATGACATTTAATGGTATTAAAGTGTTGGAGTTACTTTTAAACAGGGAAGCTGGCACCAATGCAGTATGAATGAAAATCTGGGGGGAGGGTGTGTATATACTCAGAATAAGCAATGAGGGTGCTAGGAGATGGACACAGCAGGGGAGTCCAACAGACAATGGAGTGTACCATGAAAGGGGATGGCATGTTGGAGGACAAGGGGCCAAACAATCTAAAGCTTTAAAGAGCAAGATCCATCAAAACCCAAATCGTAAAGCGTGATTACTCTGACGTAATGCTTTGAGGTCTGGAAGGGGGTCAAGGACAGTAGACTGCATGGGAGCTGTGGAGAGTGGATGGCCCATACAATGTAAATAGTGTCAGATGGAACCGGAAACATACATAAAAAAATTGAAAGATCTTATCTCTGTATTTCAAAGGGCCATCATGTAGCTAATGAAAAAAAAAAAAAAAAAAAAGTTTTGCCAAGAATCAAAGTTTACCATAAAGCAAATACAACCTTACAAACAACATTCCCATCCAGACTAATTAGACGTGAGGGCTGCATAAAAAATTTTTTATTAATACTGATCAACGAGCTAAAACTGCAAAAGAAACAAGTTCATAACTGATCCAAGTAAAGTCTAGATTCCTAGCAGTTGGTGCACTAGGAGTGTCTAGTGCACTAAGAATGTCCAGTGGACCAAAGATAATAACGTTAAAACATCATATCAGATTAATGTTTTTAACAGTGACTGTGATAACAGGATAACACTGTGAAGTCCTTGTTGCCACTGGTTCAGTAAAACTTGTGGGGGCTGAACTTTCTGTGGTTTGGAATACAGTTGATGGATGTTGTGGTGTTAAGTCCTGGGGGTTTGTTTGCCATTACATGAATCTGCCACTCCAGTTCCTTTTTCCTTGAGTTTGCCATTGATGTTACCTTGGAGCGGATGGTCGATGAGACTATTGATAAGGAAGTGAAAGATGCTGTGCCTAGGTTTTTCAATGATGTGTTTGGCCATGGGATTGGAGGTTATTCCTTGGCGTATATCAGTGCAATGACATGCCATTCTGGTTTTCAGTTTGGTAATGGTTTTGCCAACATAGAAAGCTTGACAGTATTGGCATTTGGCCCTGTATACTACTTTGTCTGTGCAGCAGTTACTGTACCAGGTACTTTTAAATGATTTAAAATGGCACGTGACTGCACAGATATACATCGGGAATAACCTCCAAACCCATGGCCAAACACAACACTGAAAAACTTGGCCACAACATCGTTCACTTGCTTATCATCAATAGGATCATCAACCAATCATTCCAGGGTAACAAATGACAAATTCAAGAAAAAGGAACTTTGGAGTGCCAGATTCATTTAATGACAAACAAAATCCCAGGACTTAAGACCACAAAGTCCATCAACTGCATTCTAAACCTCAGAAAGCTCAACCACCACAAGTTTTACTGAACTGGTGGTAACAAGGACTTCACAATGTTATCCTGTTACCACAGCCCCTCTTAAAACATTAATCTGATATGACATTTTAACTATTATCTTTAGTCCACTGACGCTCAGTGTACTAGACACTTCTAGTGCACTAAAGGCAAGGAATCAAGAATTTACTTAGACCAATTATGAACTTGTTTCTTTTGCTCTTTTAGCTTGTTGATCAGTATAAATAACATTTTTTTATCTGGCCCACACCTCTAATTAGCCTGGATGGGAATGTTTTTTGCAAGGTTGTATTCCTTCATGGTAAACTTTGGCAAAACTTTGCTTTTCTTTGGCTATGTGATAGCCGTTTGAAATAGAGGTAAGATCTTTCAATGTTTTTTAAATATACTTTATGTATTAATTTTATATATATATTATATACACATACACACACACACACACACATACATACATGTGTACATATATATATATATATATATATATATACACACACATACACATACACACACACACACACACGTGTGTGTGTGTGTGTATATATATATTTCTTTTGGATCTCACTATAAGTTTTCCTTACTCTGCTAGAATCTGTACATTTACCCTCTCGGTCAATTAATACTCTTCTAATCTAACAGCTTTTCTATGCTCCGGTTCCATCAGACTCTGTATACATTCTATGGGACATCTACACTCCATGGCCCCATGCAGTATGCTGTTCTCGGCCCACGGCCCACCTTCCAGACCTCAAAGCATTACTAACAGCAGAGTAATCACACTTTGCAATCTGGGTTTTGAAGGATCTTACTCTTTAAAGGTTCAGATTGTTCGGTCACTCACCCTCCGATGTACCATCCCCTTTCATGGTACACTCCACTGTCTGTTGCACTCCCAGTCTGTGTCATAATCCTAGCACCCTCCCTGCTTATTCCAAGCGGACATACTTCCTCCCCCCCTAAACTTTCCAACAAACAGCATTCATCTTAGCTTCCCTGTTTAAAAGCAACTCCAACGCTTTAATACCATTAAATGCGATGACCCCTCTCCATACCATCTCTCAATTATAAATCCCAGACACCCAGCCCAACAAATTAACCAACAAGCAGCCTTGCTCAGCATTGAGAGATATTCTTACATCATGGCTTGACTTGTCTCCTATTACCCCCTCCTGTCCCCAGTACACTTTAACCGATACATTTTTTCTTTCTTTTAATACAACAGTAATTATATTAAAAAAAATCACTGCAATCCGCAGCTTAACCCTATTCTCTTATAATACATTAATCCTACACTAATTGTTTTAATATGTGTCCTTAGACGTATAACTAGATGCATGCGTTCTCTCAGGCACATCTGATGAAATACAGCGAAAGTGCTTGCAGAGTCAGTGCTATTTCCATTAAAAAAAAAAAAAAAACTAATCTATAAACACAAAGGCTCCTAAATGTAGGCCAGTTTCCATAAATGTTCTAAAAATATTTTAAAAACAGCCTATGTTACATAACAACACCAGCATAGAATTTAAAGCATATATTCATGAATTAAAAACGTCATTGCTGCATAAAGGCACAGGGCCACCTTGCAAATAATCCACGAGTTATCGGACATATCACCGAAAACGTGTACAGCACGAAAACAACCAAATAACCTCTCCGTAGTGCAGTAGCCCAAAGGAACACTCGATGCTGCTTAAAAACTTCCAAGCTTTTAATATCACACAGAAAATAAACACGTAAACGCGTTTTAAAATCACAAACACTTCTCATGCGTTTTCATCCATAAAATGGACTTCATCAGACAACCATTGATGTTTAATTACTCATTTAAATATCCAGGCTCATTAACCTTAACCAATGAAAACCCCAAAAACAATTCAAATGTGCAAATCAGCCTAACTCATACTTCATGAATATTAAATAAATAAATACACTTGTTTAATCCCATATTAAAAGCCTAAGAACCATCTTAAAAACTCATGACATTAATACAATACAATGCAATAAATATAAAATTCTAAAAACCACATTTAGTTCATGTATAAATAATTAATTAAATATGTTAAAAAATATTAAAAATGTATTTCCCGATGTAAATTGTTACTGAATACTTAAGCCACTCTAACATTGCCCCCTAGTGCTGAAAGTTGAATATAACACTTATATTTTGTTAGCTTTCAGTTTCAATAGGGAGACAATACTTAGGAAATCATTTAATCCAGGCTTTTTTCCTGCCTCCAAGTATATCTGCCACCACAATTCCCTACTCTCTAGAATTTCCTCCCAAATACCACCCCTGACATCTTTTTGAACTTGCTGAAGGACAAAAAAGTGAAAACTACATCCATTACAATCCTTACTGTGTCTATAGAGCGCATTTGTCTCTTTTTCTCTCAGAATGTCATAAGAATGTTCATACATTCTTTTCCTTAGTTCCCTTTCTGTTTTTCCTACATAGTAGGAAGTACATTTGTCACAAGTTGCGAGATACACCACCCCTTTTGTCTCACAGTTATAAAAGCCCTTACTTTTTATCAATAAATTTCTACCTTCTAGAAATATTTCACTCTTATTATTGACCAAAGAACATTGCCTACACCTCCCACATTTAAATGTTCCAAGCCTTTTATTAATCATGCTTGGTGTATTCATATGCCCTTTTTCTAATAAATTCTTTATACTTTTTGAATTTCTATAGACAATCTTTGGTCTAATGCTACTAATTTCCACTATATCTGAAAGGGCTATAAATTTATTCCATTCTTTATCCAGTGTATCTCTCAAACTATAATTGTTTCTATTAAATTCCACAACCAAATTTCTTTGAAAGGGATCTTCCCTACTTTCAACCTTATTATGTCCTTCTTCAACTGTCATAAATTCAGACATACCCAAAATGGGTTGAAATCTATCATCTCTTCCTTTTTCCACCTCTGTTTTTATATTGGTTACGAATGTTCTGGGGTACCCCCTATCCAAAAACATACTTTCCAACTTGTTACATTCCATATCAAAATCAGACTTGAGGCTGGTCATTCTCGACCCCCTCACAAATTGTCCCTTTACTATGTTTCTTTTGCAGTGCAAGGGGTGAGCACTGTCAAAATGTAAATAGGAATTAACATATGTTTTTTTCCTGAACACTTTAGACTCGTATTTCTGTTCAGACCTATTTTTGAAAATTTCTATATCCAAATATTGTAGTACCTCAGAACTAATATTAAATGTGAATTTTAAAAAATCCGTACTATGACCAATATACTCCATGAACTCTAAGAATTTGTTATATCCACCCGTCCAAAAAATGACGATGTCGTCAAGGAATCTCCGATATAATAACCAGTTTGTGTTATAATCAGAGTGTATCACAAACTTTTCTTCCCATTTGGACAACACTATATTAGCGTAGGTAGGCGCACACGCTGCCCCCATGGATACTCCTTCTTTTTGTTGGAAATATTCTCCATCAAATAACACAAAATTATATCTAAGAACCATATCCATGAGGGCTACAGTTAAAATTTTTTCATTCTGAGTCATAGTGTTGTCCAAAAAGATACTATCTTCGAACATCTTCATACCCTGATCATGTGGAATACTAGAAAACAAATCCACTATGTCAATGGTAATGAATAACAAGTCTTCCTTAAAGGTGTCCGGTGTTACTTGTTTCAACAAGTCCCAAGAATCTTTCAAAATGTTTTTATTATTGACCCAAATATGTTTTGTTTTAAAATCTATGTATTTCGCTAGGGGTGTCGTTTTAGAACCCTCAGCAGTGACTATGGGTCTGAGTGGTGGGTTTAGCCAATCTTTATGTACCTTAGGGATACCGAACATAGTTGCTATTCTAGGTTTCTGAACATTTAAGAATTTAAATTGGTTCATATCTATAATTCCTTCTAGCAAAAAATCCTTCAATATAACATCTATCCGTTGATATGCTATGTTTACTTCATTTCTTGAAACAACTATATATTTATGTTCGTCCCTAAGGATCATATTCATTTTACCTTCATAGGTAATGTTGTCCATTATTGCTACCCCCCCACCCTTATCAGGTTTCATAATTCTTACTGATTTGTTATTAATTAATTCCCTTAACGTATCATTTTCACCTTTGTTTAAATTATTTATGTACCTACACTTATTCTTACTTTGTGATTCTCTAATTTTGTCCTCTAATATTTTTTCAAAGTTTTTTATCTGTGGTAAAAGGGGTGGATTAAATATAGATTTCCTTCTTAAATCAACTGTATTGGTATGGTTCTTAGGCTTTTAATATGGGATTAAACAAGTGTATTTATTTATTTAATATTCATGAAGTATGAGTTAGGCTGATTTGCACATTTGAATTGTTTTTGGGGTTTTCATTGGTTAAGGTTAATGAGCCTGGATATTTAAATGAGTAATTAAACATCAATGGTTGTCTGATGAAGTCCATTTTATGGATGAAAACGCATGAGAAGTGTTTGTGATTTTAAAACGCGTTTACGTGTTTATTTTCTGTGTGATATTAAAAGCTTGGAAGTTTTTAAGCAGCATCGAGTGTTCCTTTGGGCTACTGCACTACGGAGAGGTTATCGGACATATACTTGTTTCAGTTCAAACACAGTATGGAACCTTATCCCTATAGAGATCCACAGTGTTTAAAAATGAAAATCAGAAACAAACCCATATACTTTACAACTTATTACTACTTGCAGAATATGCCTCTGCAGTAAGTGAGTAAACAGACAGAAGTCAAAACCATGTCCGATATACGATCCACAGATAAACGGAGAACTAGGTGTTTCATACTCTTTGCAAACACTAAGTCCTTTAAATTTTATATGTGTATACTGGTGATGTTTTAACAATAAAATGTTAGCTAAAACCTTCAATTGTTACCATTTGGTGCCAACATGTAAACGATTAACATACCCGTCAATCATTTAACACACCAAGGATATGATGCAACTGGAAAGCTATGCCACTATAAAATCTTGACACGCCTATTAACTCCTGTTTAAATGTAATGTTACTACTCTGAAAAATCAATTGAATCTGAGCAATGTTTACTTGCCTGAAATATTCAACTCTAATAAAGACAGTGAACCACAGCAGCCTTGGAGATTTTAATATGATCGCAGCCTGATTATCTACTATTCAGTCTGCAGAACCCTTGGAGAGGAAGTTATGAAGATGCAGAAAGCAAAAAGCCCATAAGAATAGAACACAAAGAGAACACTATTAGGCTAGGTAGGCCATAACCTAGTTAACATGTTATCAGCTTTTGTTGAATTTTCACCTGCAACAGCAGTGAACAGGTATTGGTACCTAGCCAGGTCACCACTTTAGGGACAAATGCTTTTTTTGACTTTTTAATATTAACAACTTCACATTTTAAAACATTATACGATATGTAACAATACATGTTTCTTAGTTTATACATTCCATTACACAAATTATTCAATTCCTGCCATCTCTTAAACCTCATTCCTATGCTAAAACTTTTTTCTGCATGTATTGTTCCCACAATTTCCATTCTTTTCTATGTAATTTACTCCCACCCTTTTCTAGAGATCCCACTTCCTATTATTTTGTCTCTATTACAATATTCACTACTTCGCATATAATTGGTTTAGACTTTGATTTCCATTTTCTAGTAATTGCTTTTTGGCAGCCACCAGATTCCAACTTGGGCCTTATTGTGTCTAGCCAAGTCAGATCCTGTATCTCAACTCTATAATAAATAAATAAATTAATTAATTAATAATTTCCTTAACTACACTCATTTGCTCACCCAGTATTCCTGACGAGTACTCTGTAGGGAATTTTTAAAGTCTGCCAACTCATTACACTTCCAAAACATATATTCCCAGTGACCTCTTTCTTCTCCATCACACCTCCAGCATTTGCCATCCACCTGAGAAAAAATTCTGCTTTGGGTATAAAAGTATCTATGCAAAACCTTCCAGGCAAAAATCCTAAATCTTATAGGCTTTGTTGCATAGTAGAGAGCCATAAATATGTCCTCCCATTGTTTCTTTGTGAAATGCATAATCTCTTTTTCCAATTTTTCTGACCTTTTCTGATGGATTCTTATAGTTATCGTGCAATATTTCATATGCCCCAATTATTCCTGTTTAACAGTAGTTTCTGTTCTTGATTCAATTAAAAATTCAACCAGTACAGATCTTTCATTTAGGATTCCCCTATCCCCTTCTCTATATTCTGATATCAATCCCTGACAGGGAAGACAATCACAAGTCTGTAATCTAAATGTCTTCTTGGCCTCTTCCCATTCTATCACCTTTCCTTCTCTAAATTTATTTGTTTTCAGTACAATACCTTGGTTCCTTTGCCAGCTTCCTCAAGTAAATTCCAGCCCCCTCTTGTCTATTCTCTGTACCCCTAATTGCAGTCATCCCTATCGGCAGAATTTCCATTCTTCATTCTCGTGTTGGCTTAGCATACTTTCTGCTACTTTACGAATATAATATTTTGTATGCCTGTTGTTCTTCTCCTTAAGGATCAGTGTCCAAAATCCCATGTTTTCATTATTTCTTGAATTATCTCCTGCTTCATCATCATCATCCCGTTTCACTTATGAACTGCAGCTTTCTGCTTCTGTCATGTATAACAGCCTTAAATGTGTAGCTCCGAAATATCCCTTCAATTCAGGCAATCTAAAACCCCCCTTGTTCTTTTGGGAGGCTCAACTTTTCCCACTTGACTCTTGCACTCTTCCCCTCCCAAATGAAAACACTTCAACTCTTTACTAACTACTGTCCACAAACTTCTACTCTGGAGGATAAAAATATGCCTGATCTGTGTATACCTCTTGACATCCATATCCAAATCCATATCCATAAGCAAGAGCTTCCAGTTTCTCAGTTCTTGTATTGTCTTTTTATAGTCTCTTCTCACATGTCTAACTGCCATAACCAAATTATTTTTATCCATACTCCTAAATACTTCATTTTATCATGTCCCCATAAATATGGGTATTACTGAACCAGTTCATCAGAGGGTACACAGTTTATAGCTATAACCTTTGTGCTGATTACATCCTTGTACTTCTGAGTCCCTTGTTTTATTTGCCAGTGGGTCAAAATATAATGCAAACAAAGGAAAAAGAAGACACCCCTGCCTGTCTCTTCTGTTCAGACAGAACTTATCAGAGAGGCACCCTCCCACTTTGATTTTTGCCTTCAATCCCTCATATATCCTCCTAATTTACTTTATTAATATCATATTAGAAAATGCAAATGCTTCCATTGCCCTACTCATAAAATCCCAGCTAATTCCGTTGATTGCTTTCTCTGTCTCCATCAATATCAATGGTATTTTCTTACATTCTGCTTCACTCTGGATCATCGTTCCGTTAAATGCTGTTAAATGTTTGCAGCCTCCACAAAACCACGTTGGTTTATGTCTCATCAATTTCAGCATCACCTTTGCTATCCTTTTAGCCATTATAGACAAACACTTCATAATCATGGTTTAGAATTGAGGGGGCCTATATGAAGCTGGATCAGATGGGTGTCTGCAGTTTTCAGATATTACAGCCACCACATCTTTTTTTTTCCAGGATGTTAGTGTCTTACCACCTTTTAAAATACTGTTAAACAAAACCTTGAAGATCATCACTTTCTTCCCTCCAAACATCCACCGGAATACCATCTGTTCCTGGAGACTTTCCTGTGGATTGGTTATACATCATTTTTTTCTCATCTGCTCCTGTCTTAACTGTTAGTTGTTTCATAGTTTAGTACTAGGCTATCTGCCCTGGGGCATTTATAAGCCTAGTCATAGTGATGTGGCTTTCGCCACCCCATGTAATGGTACAAAAGTGTACAGAATAGATTTAGAATACTGTGCTTCTGTCTAGTAGTGACACAGTGAAGACCCCCTTACATAATAGAATTAGTTTACTGTGCCTCTGTCTAGTAGTGACACAGAGATGACCCCTGGGGTAAACCTACGATCTCCCATCCACACATCAAGATTTCTCTTGAAGAGAATCAGGGAGGGGCTCTGCCTAACATGAACTGGGATTCTGTTCCAGAGTATGGGAAGCCTCTGAGTTATGAATCTGTCCCTCCAGCATGTCCTATTCATATTTGTGCTGAGGTTTAAATCTTTAGCTCTCGTGGTTCTGATGGATTTGGATTTTTTGAGGTGGAACATGTCCATCAATTCCTGATTGGACATGGCCTTGTATGTCAGGCACAGATCACCTCTGAGCAGGCGGTATGCTACTGAATAGAGCTGGAGTTTCTTTAGTCTGGCAGCATATGACATATGCTGGAGACCCTTGATCCTCTTGGTGAGGTGCTTTTGGGGTCTCTCTAGCTGTTGCAAGTGCCGGGTGAGGTACATACCAAATGGGGCATTGTACTCAATCATGGGACTGATAAGGGAGGAGTATAGGGGTACAATGACCTCCTTTGATCTGGATGTGAATCCCTTCATGATAAGGTGGGCAAGGTAGAAAGTCTTTCTAACCACTTTGGCAACGTGGGTGTCAAATGAGAGGTCACTATCGACTTGGGTCCCCAGGTCTCTAATTACTTTTTCCGTACTCAGTGGGTTACTGTTTATGTGATAATTTGTGGGTACTTTTTTTTTCCCAAAGGGGGATGACTATACATTTTTTGGCATTTAGTTTAAGGCCATGACTCCAGCACCAGTTGTCCGTTTCAGTGAGGCCTTTCTGTAGGATGCATGTGTCAGCTGGTGTATCGACTATGGCGCCTAGTTTGCAGTCATCTGCGAACTTGGTCAGCCGCAACCCTCCCATGTTTGCTTTCACATCTGAGAAATAAATGCCGAACAAGAGGGGTCCCCAGGACAGAGCCCTGTGGGACACCACTTGTGACTGGCTTTGAGTCTGACATGGCTCCAGTGATTTTGACTTTATGGGTTCTATCCTTTAGCCAGTTTGCCACCCATCTTGTGACATATGGATTTACATTTAAGCTGTTGGGCTTCTGTATGACGCCAGAGTGGGGTATTGTGTCGAAAGCTTTAGCCAAGTCCAGGTAGGCTGTATGGACTTCTTTGCCCTCGTCAATGGCTCTAGTTACTGTTTCGAAAAAGTCAACCAGGTTCAAAAGGCAGGATCTGCCCTTTACAAAGCCGAACTGGGTGGGATCAAGTGTCTGTAAGTCCCCAATGTCTCTGTTTATGAGTTCCATAATGATTCTTTCCATAGCTTTGCAGACCAGGCTGGTTAAGCTTATGGGGCGGTAGTTACCAGGGTCTATAGAGGTGCCTCCTTTGTGGAGTGGGACTACTGTTGCGGTACACCAGTGTTCAGGTACATATCCTGTAGTAAGGCTAAGGTTAAATAGCATTTTTATGTGCGGGTTTAGCTCCTCTTGGAGTTCACGTAGCATGCAACCCGGGATACAGTCAGGTCCTATTGATGCTGTGTTTTTAGCTTTGCTGAGGGCGGTTCTCACCTGGACATCTGAGATGACAGGGAGGTTACATTCAGCTGGGATAAGTATTTCTTCTTTTGGGGGTGAGGGAGGGGAGAAATTTGCACTGAACCTGTCTGCCAGAATGTTGGCAATATCTGTCGGTTCAGTGTATTTTTTGTCATTGTGAACTAACTCTGAACCTATCTGAGGGTTTCCGCCCAGGTTTCTAACATAGCTGAAGAAGGCCTTGTGGTTATCTTTAGTGTCCATAGCGATTTTTCCCTCAAAGTTGGCCTTGGATGTTTTTATGAGAGAACGTAGCTTTCTACTAGTGCTGATCAGAGATGCCTTCTCTTTATGGGATTTTGCTCTGTCGTGCAGTAGCTTCCTTCTTTTGTTATACAATTTATGGCTGGGGTCCACCAGACAGGACGCCTGCCCTTGGTGGAGAGGGTCTTGGTTTTATTTGGGATTGCATGATCCATGCATTCTTGGAGATGTCCGTAGAAAGCATTTGTGAAGGATTCTGCATTGTGGGATGTGGTTTCCACTGGCCCAGTGGGCTTAAAGGATACCATCTCAGTTTTAAGAAGTGTAAAGTCGGCTTTTGAGAAGTTTTTCACTGTAGTCTTTTGTGTTGGGGGTGGAGGTGGGATACGTATATCCAGGGTGATTAGTTTGTGGTCAGATCTCACTACTGAGGGGTATACTTCCGGTGTGGAGCACTTTGTCCCCATGTTTGTGATGATCAGGTCTAGTATATTATCTCCCCTTGTGGGAGAGGTGACTAGCTGTTCCATTGCATTTGAATTTATGAATTCCAGGAACCTTTGGGCTAGGGTGTTTGGGCTAGAATAATGCACCCAGTCTATGTTAGGGTAGTTGAAGTCACCCAATATGATGGTGTTTGGTGAGACATTCATATCCTCCAATGTCTTCAGGAAGACTGAATGGGGTTCCTGAGATTGGGAGGGTGGTCTGTAACATGCTACCAGTTGTATAGCAGTTTTGCCTATGGTTAGTTGCACCTGGATGGTCTCTGATGCTTCATGTGTTGCCACTAACCTGGAGGTGTGGGTGTCCTTGATGAATATGGACACTCCCCCTCCCTTTTTGGTTTGGCCCGAGTTTTGGGGCCGAAAAGCATGATACGAGGTATAGCCTGGTAGCGCTGGGGTGCTCTCAGGAGCCTTGAACCAGGTTTCAGTTACTGCATAGACATCGATGTTCTCCATACTGAGGAGTGCTTCGAGAGCCTCATCTACCTCTAACCTTGGCATATTTAAGTCTTCCATAAATATTTCCATTCCTTGCTTTTTCATTCTTTCCCCACTTCACTGCTTTATACAAATTTTCATAAAACTTCAGAAATATCTCTAATATCGCTACAGGATCTCTGGCTATTTATTTTTTTTGTTATAGACTCCCTAAGCTTGGCAACAACCCTTTCTACTTTCTGTTGTCGAACTTGTTCGGCTAAAAGTGTTTGTGCTCTGAAGTTACCATAATAAATAAAAAAAAAAAAAAAGCAGTTGCTTAACAGTCTTTCTAAACTCATGCATATTATCTGGATACTCACTCAATTTCTCTTTAGCACTCTGCAATTGCACCTTCTCTTGTTCTCTGAGATTCCCCTTATTTTGTAAGACTAACTGTTGTCACCTCCTCTAAATTGCTTTTTAACCAGATTTATTTTTCTCACTTCCACCCTATTTTTAAACTCCACTTTCATTTTATCCCACTCACTAGCTATAACTTCTGGAGTACTTTCTATCTTCCTTAATACCTTTTGGATAATTCCCACTTCCCATTCCTTAAAGGAAAACTCTATCTTAAAACTCAAAAAACATATCTTTTCATTGTATCTTTGTTTTTCAGCTGTTTTAATGACTCAAAATCACTCCAAGTGCTTATTTTACAAATTGTAATGCGTTTCTCAAAATGGCGGATGGTGGGGCCTGCCTTAGTAACATGATCTTGTTTTCTTGCTTTCATTCCTTCTTCCCAGAATACATCTCAATTCCTCTTTATATGAGTTATACTAGATATAAGGAAGTGGTTCTATTTTCTCATGCCATTAAGATAGAATGTCAAGACTGTGAAGCACTGTCATCTAAACACCCCTTCTGTAACAGAGCAAGATCTATTTTCCCTGACTAAGCCTCATTTATGTGTCTGTCACAGCTTGTTTTATGCTATAAATACCTGTTAGCTACTTCCAGCAAAAGCAAGTAGGTAAACAAGTTTTTGTACAGGGAGTCTTTTGTAGTCCTAAAAGAACACACATACCTTCCGCCACAATTTCAAGCTGAGGTGTGAAAACTCTCACTGCTGTAAATGATCCTTGCTGTATCATGATTAGCAGTAGGCCTCCCCACAGAAGGCAATGGGAAGCAGTAGACAGACTTAGTTTGAATTTTTCTCTCTCTCATGAATGATGTAGAATTAAAACATGCTTTACTGGTCCCTTAATTATTTCTGTCATGTTCACAGTCTTTTTTTTTCTATTTCATATTTATTTGTACTTTGGTAACCAGGAAAGTGAACTGGTCCCAGGGCCCTTTTCAGCCACGACTTGGGCTACCTTGGCAAAGATAATAAGTGTTAAATGCACTTCGCAATATAAAGAAAAAAAATACTGACAAAGACATTGAACAAGACTGCATGTGCAACACATAACCAATCTGTGGCAAAGTAAAACATTTACTAGAATGTATACATTAATAATGCTTAACTCTACTATGTTGTTTACTATACATAATTCATTGTATGCGCCCATATTGCACGCATACACACATGTGTGTACACACACACTTCAGTGTTTTGTTTATTGTAAATCAGCTCTGAGCACATCTGACATTTTTTCCTTTAGATTGCTGGAAACAATGTACTGCACCAAAGCTGGAGCTTGAACTGCTTTTTGCTGAACAACTCGGTGTTCACTTTTTATAGCTGACTTTCTTTCAGGCTGTCTTAGTTTCTACTTTGTAGGCATCCAGGAAGTGTACTTACTAGCCAGTAACATAATTTTACTCAAACTGACAACATCTTTGGCTGCAGTTTCTCCATTTGTTTTCACATTGGGAGACCTGAAGTCAGACTATTGATCAGTATGCAGATATCTTGGAAGTCCTCAAATTGTTTCTATTCTTTTTTTTTTAACACTTTTATTGAATTATCACTTGTAACATAAGCAAATTTGCATTTATACAAAAGTAATCAAATTATACTAACAACTTAAAATTAACAAATATTATGCTTTACATATATTGCTACATACAATAAAATCTAAGCAACATTACATACATTTTTCAATTTTTGACACCTTTGTTTAAACAAGAAACTTAGGACATAAGTAACCGTACACTTATATAAATGAAAACAAACCACACCTACACAGTCCTAGTTGCAAGCATTTTACATCACAAAACTTACTGACACACTCCCAGCTGCAAGCATTATATATCACTTATAATCTGCCCAATTGTTTTCAGTCAAACATTACATAGCTCAAGTCCTGCCTTCTTTTAAACCTCATTCTTCCCCTGTATGTACTGTTCCCACAATTCCCAGTTTTTCTATATAAATTGCTCCTACCTTTTTCTAAAGATCTCAGTTCCAGTTGTTTTATATTTTTAAACTATACCGCGGTGGTGGTGCTGCGGTAGCATTTTCGCCTCACAGTAAGACACTGTCCGGTTCGATTCTCAAGCATCTTCTGCGTGGAGACATGCGTGAATGTGCGTACCTTCGTTGAAGGTTATGCGTCAGGGCTGGTAACTCGGCACGTAAAAATCAACTACCAATCATTAGAGGACCGGAGTTCCGCTGTGGCGACCCCTAACCGGGAAAAGCCGAAAGACACAAACAAGCATTCACTACTTCTAATATAATTGGCTTACATTTTGATTTCCATTTTCTAGAAATAGGTTTTTTGGCAGCAACCATAATTAGAGACAGAAAGGCCTTATCATGTCTAAGCAATTCCGATTCTGTATCATAGCTCAGAAAAATCATCTACCTCGTCACACCAATCTGCCCTTCCAGCATCTCAAGCACTGCATCCTGCAGGGAATCCTTAAAGTTTTCCAAATCACTTTACTCCCAGAAAATACATTCCCAATTACCACTTTCTTTCCTGTCACACCTCCAATATTTGCTATCTATCCAAGGAAAAATTATCTGGAGTCTACATAGACACAAAATAAACATTTCCAAGCAAAAATCCTAAATCTTCTAGATTTTGTTACATATTTGGGAGACATACATATATCCTCCCATTGTTTCTTTGAACTAACAATCCCTCCTTGCAATGTGCACTGTATACTTACTTCACTATTGCTGCATTAAGTCCAGTTTATGAAAGAGTCCAGCTCTTTCATAAACCACAGAGAGTATGATCTGTTAAGCTAAACTAAAGTCTGTATGAACTTAGTCTTTTTAAGGAACCACTATAGAGTATGAACTTGTATACCAAGCTATCAATTTTATGAACGTGTCTCTTCCTTATAAATATAGATTTTTAATATATTAAGTAGTAAGATTACTAACTTGCTATGTAAACAACTGCATTCTAGTTTTAAATTTGTACTGTACCTGAAGTTGCTATTATCTGTATAGTGGAGCTCATCTCCCCGGGCCTCTATTGAAAATGGACATATCCAGTTGGACTAGCCCAGTCAACAAATGTAAAATAAAAAAATAAATTGCTTATCCAATCTCTCTCTTTTCAATCCTTTCTAACCTCCTCTGACTGATTCTTATAGTTATCATGCAATATTTTATATGCTCTACTGATTATTCATTTTAATGGCAGCTTCTACTCTAGATTATACTAAAATTCTACCAGTGCTGGACTTTCATTTAGGACCCCTATTTCTTTCTCTTTGCCTATACTCTGATATCGATCCTTGATAGGAAAGGCAATCTCTAACCTGCAGTCCAAATAAATTCTTGGCATCTTCCCATTCTATCATCTTTTCCTCTCTAGTTATTTGCTCCCAATACCTTGGCACCTTTGCCAGTTCTCCAATAAATTCCGGCCCTCTCTTTCCTATTGTCTATATCCCTAACTGCAGTCATCCCTATCGTCAGAATCTCCTTTCTCCATTCTTGCATTAGCTTAGTTCAATACTTTCTACTACTTTATGGTTATAATATTATGTAGGATCATTGTTATTCTCCTTAAAGGCCTGCATCCAAAATCCAAGTCTCTCCTTGTTTCTTGAGCATCCCCCCTGTTTCAACACCAGTCCTTTCCACTTTGAATTATAGTTTTCTGTTTGTGCTATGTATAGGAGCCTTAACTGTGAAGCTCCGAGATACCCCTTCAAATTGGGTAATCCCAATCCGCCCTGCCTTACTGGAAGAATCATCTTATCCCACTTGACTCGTGCCGTCCTCTCCTCCCAGATAAAGTCCTTCAGCTCTTTACTAACTGCCATCCACAACTTCTCTGGTTGATAAAAATATGCCTGACCTGTGTATAAGACTAAAGAGACTAAAAACATTTTGACTGCTTGCATCTCACTATCCACATAACAAAATTTCCATTTTCTCAGTTTTTGTATTATTTTTTTAGTCTCTTTCCACATATCCATACTCTTAAATACTTCAATTTATTATGTCCCCATATATTGCTGAACCAATTCATGTGTGGGTACATAATTTACCATTTCCTTTGTTTTACCTTTATTAATTTTTTTATCCCAAAAAGATTTGAAAACTGTCTCAAAATGTTCCACAACATTGCAATGTCTCTTTCTGGTTTTGTCAGCTAAAAAATATCATCATCTGCAAATAGAGCCAGCTTTTCTTGACTACCATACCAATTATATCCTTGAATTTGAGTCCCTCATTTTCTTTCCCAGCTTGTATCTATTCTTAATCAATGTTTTCATATTATGTCTAATTTAGTATAAATTTTTAAACTGTAGATGTTTTTGTATTATTTTTGAAGACTGGAAAATTATTGTCCTTAAAATGTTTTGTAATACTTTGAATCTTTTCTCCCTGGGCCTCTGCTGAAGATGGGCTCCTATCCAATTAGACTTTCCCAGTACTCAAATGACAATAAATAAATAATAGTTTAGTGGATAGTAAACTGGCTAAACAATAGGACAGAACAAGTGACTATTCCAGGGTTCAGATCCAAATAAGTTTGCTACATCTGGAGGAGTTCAAGGCTCAGCATTTCATTTTCATATATTTAAGTCTTCTGTTCCAGCTATGGATAATGGTTTGGTTGGGAAGTTTGCCAGTGATATAAAGATTGCTGTGACAATTACTTCAATAAATAATCAACATGTAATTCAACTTCACCTCAACTTCCCTACATACAAAAATAACTTACTCCTTAGAGTTTGGATAGTAACATTTTCAAAGAAACTTTGGTCTGTGAAGACCTAGGCATCATTGCTGGCAAATCAATTGAAGTCTGGAGGGCAGATGAACAAGATCTTAGGGAATACGTATTCATGAATAAAGACCTTGCTGAAAAATATATTCTCTGGGGAAGAACTAATTTTTACCCCAATTTACAAAGCAATCATTAATTCCTTTATGGAATATAGCTCTGTTTTTGTGCCTTTTTTCTAGAACTGATACCATTAGGTTAGAAAAAATCCAGAATTTTGTTTTAAGAAAAATAAGAAAATTATCAGTTGCTTCATATGAAATCTAACTGAAATGGTTCAATTTATTATTTTTTTTTATTTACTACAGGCAATTAAGGGGTGACTTTCTGTGGCAGGGCTAGCCACCCAATGATGTAAACGTTGGCTCTAGATGATGGTCACTGTTGAAATGACACCCTGACCCCAGGAGCAAAAATGGGAAAAAGGGGTTTTGGATGGATGGATGAATGAACTAAGGGATGACTTTACTTGGCTTTATTAATGTCTTAAAATACAGAAGTAGGTTGCCTAGTAGGAATAATTGCTCTGCATCACAACTTATGCACAAGAAACAAAGCTGTTATTAGGGAAGTCATATACCAAACTGCGTAACTACTTTCAACATAGAGCAGGAAGAAGATTTAACTCATTGCCACTGGAAATTAGAATTTTTGATACTTTAGTGATGCTTAAAAACTAGACAGCTAAATCATGTGAACCTTTGTCTCTGTGCAGGCCAGCGAAATGGGTTAAATGTCACCATTTTATCAAATTCAGTTTTCATGGGCTGAACAGCATAACATCAGTAAAACAAATTACTTCATACAGTAAAACTGATTATTTTTGATTAAACTACTTACGCTAAAGCTTGGTGGATAAAATCTGGCTTGTTGTCAGGGTTTTGTAATTGACATGGCATTTTCATCTTTACTTTGTGATGAATATCCCAGTTCTTACACATCATGGTGTGCCTGTTTTTTTCAGTAATAACAGATAGTACTATCGCAAATATTAGGATCCACCAGCATTTTAAATAGGTAACGGTTTATTCTGTACAACATATCGGCTTGGCAAAATTCAGACAACATTTAAGTCATCACAAACAAACTGGCACTAGGATCACATTTCACTCAAGAACACCATGCAAAACATAAACCCAAATCAAGTGATGTCTCCAGAAAAGAAATGTGTCGATTTAGTACTTTTGTCCACAATAAACAACTTAACTAATAAACCCATTTAAGTTTTGAGTAGATCATTTGATGTACAATAAAAACTAGATCAAATACAGCACCATGGCTCACAAAAGATAACCAAAGCTAAAATCAAAACTAGAAACACAGCCTGGGCCAGCTGGAGAACAACCAAAGCCCCACTTGACCATCTAAAATCACGTCAACTCAGGAATGATACAAAAAAAATCTATTTTACTGGATAAAAAAAAAGCTTCTACCAAAATCTCCTACAAAAACACCACAACAACCCTCAAAAGTTCTGGGCAGGCTTAAATCAACTACTTTATCCAGGTCACTCCACCACCCCAACCCCGGCTAACTACACCCACAGTTCCCCGGAGACCACAGCTAGGGCCTTTAATAACTTTTTCACTGAAACAATCCAATACCTAGCAAATCAACTAACCCCCTCCAACTTAAACCACATGCCTAATCTACCTAACAATCACCCGGAATTTAGCTTCCAACCAATATCCACTAATTTTATCAAAACCCTTCTTAAAAAACTAAAACCTACCACCCTCGCTGCTAACCTCCTCCCTGCAGAGTACCTACAAATAGCTGCAGATGCCATTGCATATCCCATATCTAGCCTCATCAACAGAACCTTATCCGAAAATGCTATCCCCTCCCTCTGGAAAATATCTCACGTCATCCCACTCCATAAAGGTGGTAGCTCCTCAGACATATCCAACTATAGACCCATTGCCATTCTTTCCCCACTAGCCAAAATAATGGAGAAATGTGTACACAAGCAACTAATGCAATACCTTTCACAGAATAACTTACTATCAGACTCCCAGCATGGTTTCAGGCCATACCACAGCACCACCTCAGCCCTCCTTTCCTTTACTACTGCCATAAACCAAAAACAGGAATGACAATAGGCTAATTGACCTATCAAAAGCCTTTGACATGGTCAACCATGAACTTCTCATTCTTTCACTAAAATCTATTTCCCCCAACAAGCCTGCTATCCAGTGGTTCCAGTCCTACCTGACTGGTAGACAGCAGGTGGTACTATGGCAGGGCAAACTCTCCAGCCTATTACCTCTCACTTGGTGTCCCTCAAGGGTCCATACTAGGTCCACTACTCTTCTCTATTTTTATCAACAACCACTACACCGCTCTCCCTAAAGCCACCTGCATTCAATACGCAGATGATTCCACTCTCATCTGCTCAGCCACCTCCCCATCAGACTTGCAAATCTTAACCCAAAATACATGTAACACTATTGAGAACTGGCTCACCAACCAATACCTACTTCTGAACCCCAATAAAACAAAATTTCTACTCTTCTCTCCCACTAGTAGATGCATCACACTTTCATTCTCTGTCACATCTAACAATGGTACCACTATTTCCCCAGATAATCACACCAAACTGCTAGGGGTTATCATAGACAATAATCTCAAATTTGACCTACAGGTCAACAAAACCATACAGACCATCAATAAGAAGCTTGGATTACTGTATAGAAACAAGACATTTTTAACCCCACTGGCTAGGACTGCAATCGTCCAATCACACCTACTCTACTCTTCTATATGCCTTTCCTGTACTCTCAAACCTCAACAAATCCGAACTAGGTAAGCTGTCCCATAGCTACAATCATTTTGCTAGATTCGCCACTGGGTCCACCTATAGAGCCCACCACTGCTAGAACCTTAAACTAGAGTGGCTAGAACTACCCATCTTAATTCAATTCAATCAACTCTTAATAGTACACAAAATGTTGTAGCAACCCTGAGGATACCCTCTCACTTAAAAATATTATTAAGCCATATAGCAATCTAAGATCTCTACGGTCAGCCGATAAACTACTGGTCCAAACTCACAAAGCTAGTAACTCTGCTGGTGAATCCCTGTTTACCAACTTCATTGGCAACACCTGGAATTCGTTGCCAAACTATATAACCCTACAATCCTCCAAAAATCTCTTCAAAAAAAAAAAAACAAACAAAAAAAAAAAAACTCAAACAGTATCTCAAAGTGAATTGGCTATGCCCATGTACCAAAGTTATAAACTAAAAGCATATTCTGCAATTATCATAACTTGTAACTACATCACCAAGCTCTGCTTCCAATCTGATGTCTCTTACTTTTAATTGTCTGTTCATGAGAATTGTGAGTCCCTACTAGGGAACACTACTAACCCATTGTATATAATCACTTTGTTTTCATAATTGTTTGCTAGCTTCTGTGTAATCTATGTAAGATTGTCTATGTGGAGCTTTTCTCCCCGGGCCTCTGCTAAAAATGGACATGTATCCAGTCGGACTATCCCGGTACACAAATGTAAAATAAATAAATAAATGTAATGATATTGAACACGAATCCAGTAGCACAATAACAAGTGCCGGACAGGCGTTATTTAATATTCAGAATATATTTATTGTAAAAATAAATGGTAAACGCTTTCGGCTACGCAATACAAGCCTTCATCAGACAATCTAATAAACACATTGCTTCAGCTTTTAAACCTTGTAGCATATAGACAATTAACTAATTAGCCAATGATGTTCCAGCTCATTAACATTAAAGGAATTTTCTAATCATAATTTGAACATAAAATGTTTCATAATTAAAACATTAATATGATTATAACTGTACATACTATAAATTTATTTAAAACATGTCTGTAAAAATGAATGAATAATACTTATTAGTATGACATATTCTGAAACAAGAATATATACTCATGTATAAAATTATCTATTAAAAGCTCTAAGCTTTAGTATACTAGTGATGGAAATAGAGTCATTTAATCCTGGGAATTGTGTGGCATTCAAATAAACCTGCCACCAATATTCCTTAGACTCTAAAATTAATTTCCATGGACCTCTCCTAGGAGATGGTCGTATTTGTTCTAATATTATGAAGCCAAATCTGTGTGTATCATTGTGCAAAATATGCCTAAATAGAGCATTATTGGTTGATTTCCTAGCAATATCATGAACATGCCCGTAAATACGTTGTTTTAATTTTCGCTCAGTTTTGCCTATGTAGAAAACCGAGCACTGTCCACATATTGCAGCATAAACTACTCCAGAGGCATTACAATTGTATTTACCTTTTACTTTTATATGAATACCATTGATATACACATATTCGGCCTCAATAACATATGAACAATAATTGCACATATTGCATTTTTTATTAAAATCTAATGTAGCTCCCATATTGCACCAGTCCTTTAAATTTTTGTCCCTTTTATATACAATTGAAGGCTGCTTTCCTAATACATTTTCCAATAGCATATCACCACTAAATAAAGTCCAATTTTTCATAACTAAATCTTTAATACAATCAGAGTCTTGCGTGGATGTGGTGATAAACGCCAAATTGCCTTTTATATTATGTCTGTCATCAGTGGTAGTATCAAAACTTCTACCATTATTGATTTGTGTAATTGTTGTATATTGATTAAAAACTATAGATTCTTGCTGGCTACCACAAGCAATCACTGTATTTTCTAACAATGGTTTATAAAATCCATTAGATCTTTTGACTATGACTTCATTTAATATTCCATCCACAAACTGTTTTGGATATTCTCTATTTAAAAACATATTTGCTATGAATTGACATTCATTTACAAATTCATCAAATATTGTAACAAAACGTGCGGCTCGAACCAATTGACCTTTTAACACTGCTTTTTTTTATGTGTGGAGGATGATGACTGTCAAATACTTCCATATTTATAATTATAGTGAGGCTGTTATCACAACTGAGCAAGCGAATACATTCAGCAAAGGCCTCACTTTTGTTCCTACAAGTAGGGCTAAAATAACTGATTTGGTTACAGAGTTAAAACTATTTACCAGGAAAATCAATTTAGCTGCTTTACATCAACAAGCTACATTTATGGAATCAAATAATATAGCAATAACCCACGCCTGGGTGTGGGTAATGCTAAATTTACCCACGGTTGGCATGGTTTGGTCCCGAGGGTGAAGCCCGAGGACCAAACAAAGCCAACCGTGGGTAAATTTACCATTACCCACACCCAGAAGTGGGTTATTGCTATTATACCATGACATTATTTAAGAAAAGAAACTATTACTTTTCTTAAATAATGGCATAGTATAATGCCTGTTTACTGCCCTTCCGCAGATGTCTGGCATCCGGCAGTTCTGATGTACCGCGCCTGCGCGTACATCAGAGTTGAGCAAAAGCGAGAAAGCAAGATCTCCGTTGCTTTTTATAGCTATGTTAAATGAGTTTAACTTAGCGAGACAGTTTTAAAATAAGCAACGGACATCTCCGTTGCTTATTTTAAAACTGTCTCGCTATGTTAAACTCATTTAACATAGCGAAACACTAAAAAAAAGCAACGGAGATCTTGCTTTCTCCATTGCTTTTTTTTAAAACACTGCCTCGCTATGTTAAATGGGTTTAACATAGCGAGACAGTGTTTTAAAAAACCGAGTTATACTAATGGAAAAAAGTCCGGGCGACCGGACCTTTTTCCATTAGTATAACTCGATTTACAACGGGCACGCTGGCCAATCAGCGTGCACGTTTTGGGGGGATCATGGTATAATAATAATTTTTGTCGTATACCAAGTATTATGAATCCACCCCTTCATCCTAAAATAAAATTGTTCGAGGATATATGTGAACTTGATTTCAGGCATCATATCAGTTCCAACAATAAAAGAGAAAACAGAAGGGACAGAAAGATGCCAACAAATTTCACGAAAATTCAAAGAGACATGATAAACGATTTAAAAATTAATGGTAATATCCGGATTATGCAGCCGGACAAAGGTGGTGGACTGGTTATAATGAATTTGTTTGATTACAATCAACAGTTAACAAATATATTGTTTGATGAAGCATATATAAAAGTTTCAATTAATGAAATTAATATTGCTTATTCCAGAATTGACTATAGTCTCGAGGACATGCTTTGGTAGGGGCAGATAACCAATGAAGCATATTTGTATATGAAAGTGAATAATCCCAAGATTCCTATAATGTTTGGAGCACCTAAACTACACATAAATTTGCAGACTCCACCAATGCGTCCCATAGTTGATGCAGGTGGTTCTAAATCTTATTATATAGCAAAATACATTGATACTATATTAAAAGAAAAAATAAAAAGTTTAGCATATATTTGTAGGGATTCTTGGGATTTTCTCACTAAGATAAATAATTTAAACATCAGTAATGTGAACAATATTATTTTCATCACAGTTGATGTCAAAGATTTGTTCACTTGTATACCTCATCAGTTAGGTATTACTTGGCTTTCTGACTTCTTTTTTGAAATGGTACCAATACCTCAGGATCAACTTAATGCTATGGTGGATTTGTTAGAATTGGTATTAATTAACAACTATATTTTTCATGATGGTCAATACTTCAAACAAATAAAGGGAGTAGCGATGGGCTCTCCTGTAGGTACTTTATATGCCAATGTCATCATGGCAGTTTGGGAAAATAGATATTTATTTCCATCAGAATTTATGCAGCATGTTGAGTTGTATAGTCGATTTCTGGAGGAGTTGTTTTTCATTTGGAAGGGTCTAGCACAATTAATTGAGGTTTTCATTCAATATATAAATAATACTACTGAATGTTTGTCTTTTACTCATGAAATTGGAAATGAAAGTATAGCCTATTTGGATATTCATTTACAGAAGGACATACATCATAATTCCCTAAAGGCTAATATCTATCGTAAAAAAACTTATTCCAATAAATTTCTGCACTTTGACAGTCATCATCCTCCACACAAAAAAAAGCAGTGTTAAAAGGTCAATTGGTTTGAGCCGCATGTATTGTTACAATATTTGATGAATTTGTAAATGAATGTCAATTCATAGCAAATATGTTTTTAAATAGAGAATATCCAAAACAGTTTGTGGATGGAATATTAAATGAAGTCATAGCCAAAAGATCTAATGGATTTTATAAACCATTGTTAGAAAATACAGTGATTGCTTGTGGTAGCCAGCAAGAATCTATAGTTTTTAATCAATATACAACAATTACACCAATCAATAATGGTAGAAATTTTGATACTACCACTGATGACAGGCATAATATAAAAGGCAATTTGGCGTTTATCACCACATACACGCAAGACTCTGATTGTATTAAAGATTTAGTTATGAAAAATTGGACTTTATTTACTGGTGATATGCTATTGGAAAATGTATTAGGAAAGCAGCCCTCAATTAAGGGACAAAAATTTAAAGGACTGGTGCAATATGGGAGCTACATTAGATTTTAATAATGGATGCATGAGAAAATGCAATATGTGCAATTATTGTTCATATGTTATTGAGGCCGAATATGTGTACATCAATGGTATTCATATAAAAGTAAAAGGTAAATACAATTGCAATGCCTCTGGAGTAGTTTATGCTGCAATATGTGGACAGTGCTCGGTTTTCTACATAGGCAAAACTGAGGGAAAATTAAAACAATGTATTTACGAGCACGTTCATGATATTGCTAGGAAATCAACCAATAATGCTCTATTTAGGCATATTTTGCACAATGATACACACAGATTTGGCTTCATAATATTAGAACAAATACGACCATCTCCTAGGAGAGGTCCATGGAAATTAATTTTAGAGTCTAAGGAATATTGGTGGCAGGTTTATTTGAATGCCACACAATTCCCAGGATTAAATGACTCTATTTCCATCACTAGTATACTAAAGCTTAGAGCTTTTAATAGATATAGAGTTTCCAACTATCCCAGTGATAAAAGGACTACCAAAGATTCACAAAAATGTTAACCCCTTACCCCTTAGACCTATAGTGTCAGGTGGTAATTGGGTTACTGCAACAATATCTACTGTTATTGAAAAGTTTCTTAGACCTGTAGTAAATGCAGTCCCATCTATTCTGAGAGATACCTACCAACTTTTGGAAAGCATTACTGATTTGACGCTTGATGTTAGAAATAATGAATATATTTTAATAACACTTGATGTAAAAAATTTATTTACTTCCATTCCCAATGATACAGGACTGGAAGCTATTAGAGAATTGTTAGTTAGAGATACTGCATTTTCCGGAGACAAGATAATCTTGATTTGTCAACTACTAGAATTGGTACTTAATAATAACCTATTTATGTTTAACGATAAAACGTATTTGCAGACATGGGGGTGGCCATGGGCACCCCCTGTGCAAATACGTATGCAAATTTGGTAGTCCTAAACTGGGAAAAGGAGTTTCTATTTAGTAGTCCTATGTTTGAAAATATTAAATTCTACAAGCGCTTTGTAGATGATGTCCTTTTAATATGGCAAGGTACATTAGGAGATTTCAAGCAATTTTTGGACTACTTAGAATCCACTACAACTTATTTAAAGTTTACAATGGAAGCTTCTAATAAAGGTGTTCATTTTCTTGATGTCTCACTAACACTTGATGAACAAGGCAAAGTTACATCGTCTTTATTTAGGAAACCCACCTGGACCAATACATTACTTCAATATGATAGTATGCACCCTAGGCATACGTTTCCTGGCATCATTAAAAGCCAGTTTACCAGGTTAACTAGGTTATGCCAGAATAGTGAAACATTGGAGTTGGAATCTGAAAAATTAGAAACACTTTTCTTGAACAGAGGCTACTACTGTGATCTAATTAAATCTATTAAAGATGGTGTTCTGAATCCCTCAGCAGCAATTACTCAAGTACCTAAGAAGTTTACTTTACCTAACCCTAAGCCAATTAAGAAAACCATGAAAATTCCTTACATCACCAAATATACAAGTGATGTAAAATGCATAGAACACATCATACGTAAGAATTGGAACATACTTATGACTGACATTTCAGTAACTAATTTAGTAGGGAATTACCCTACTTTCCTTTATAAAAATTGTTTGAACTTAAAACAGATTCTATGTAAAGACCATTTTCTTATTTCTATAAACCTTACTGTAAATTTAGGAACTGTCCCCTGTGGAAAATGTAACAGATGTAATCACATCTGTTCTGATTTATCTTTCACTCATCCTACTTTGAACTTTACTTTTTATTTTAACACTTCAGCTACTTGCTCTACAAAGAATTTAGTGTACCTGGCCACTTGTACTAAATGTACTGCCTTTTATATTGGTCTCACTAAAAGGAAATTAACTGACCGAATTTATGACCATCTATATGAAATTAAGAAAGGTTCAGACACTAATGCTCTAGCCCAGCATATAGCAAAGCATAAAGATCATATATTTTTCTTTAGAGTGTTAGAAGTAATAGCCTTAAATCCCAGGGGTGGAGATGACATTAACAACCTAGCATTAGCTGAATTGAGATGGATCTTAAAGTTTAATGCCCATAATTACCCAGGATTAAATACTTCTGTATCCATCAAACCTATTTTAAATAATAGGAAGCGCTAATGAGATTTAATTGAGAATTTCTATTTCAAGGTCATTTCTTGTTTACAGTTAAAGAATGCTACTCATCTATGTTTTTTAATACTTTTAGGTTTTTTCCTATGTATAAGTGTGTAGCATGCATATCTATATTTAATGGTTCATTAGCATACTTTCTTCTACGTATTATTTCTGTAGCAGTATAACCCAATTCTAAATTCAGCCAATTTTAAACTGTTATATCCAGTAGACAGCTTTTTTATAAAACTTTTTAAAAAACTTTTATAGTTACTTTTCTCATTTAAGCATTTTCTTAGTTTAATATTCAATCTAGGGTGTTCCAAATTTGTCCAATTTTTTAGAGAATTTTTTTAGAGAATATTTATTACTTATTGAATAGTTGATTAATTTCACACCTTATTTTTATTTTTAAGCATATAAACATAAATTTAAATATAATCAACAACATTTTTAAAAAAATTTTTAGAGATTACTCATCACTTATTTAACAGTTGATTAATTTTACACTTTATTCTTGTTTTTCAGCATACAAAACATAAATTTAGACATAAACATGAACATTTTTTATATATATATATATATATATATATATATATATATATATATATATATTTTATATATATATATATATTTTATATATATTTTTTATGCTTAATTTAACTTTTTAATTTGTTATACTATTTATATGCTAAGCACTATTTTTATAGAAATTTGAAATAGTAACCTTCTAAAAGTTGGTTAATTAAATACCCTAACATCTAATTGTTTTGATTTAAATATACAGGTTATCCTAAATTCAGTTAATAATGTATGTAATATAATCTCTCTGCGATTATATACTTCATATTAGTTACCTTTTGCAGAGCTTAATTATTAGCTTTGACATGTATTTATATATCTTTCAGTATTCACAGTATTTACTGCATTTATTATAATTTTTGATTGCCTGAACTAGTGTCTAGTCAGCATAGTTATCTTTTTTAGTGACAGTTATTGAAACTTATGGTGACTAAGCCTTTTATATTTTATATTTTTTGGATCAAATTTCCAATAATATTAAATACTGTATGTTGTTTTATTTTTTTGCCTTAAATGCTTTGTTGCACAACCAAGAAGTTTTGATACGCTAAGTAAGCGTTCAACTTCGAGTGTCATGAAATACTATTCTGGCTATATTTCTGTCCTAAATTTACATAGTAAGTTGCTGAATAACTTTTCCATCCAATTATATACATCTATATTTGTATAGATACTTTTTATACAGTGTTTATAATCTAACTTGTATGTGGAAATGATTATGGTGACACGTAATTGTTATAAGCTTTTGAATATGTATCCTCACCAGATCATGTCAGAGCCAGAGTGTGCTGAATCTGTTTTTACTTTACCTTTTTAAATGTTAATTGAGTTGATTAATTAGATTAAGTTTTATGTTAATTGTTACACTATTTAAACTTAGTCTGTGGGAGAAATTATTATCTGAAGAAGCGTGGTTGTTTCCACGCGAAAGCGCTTATCATCCACCCACTCGTTTTATGAAATAAAAGTTTATTTTAATGTAAAGCTGCTATTTCTACTGGATTATTGGCTGAACATCGTTTATTTACTTTGGTACGTCGTGGAGAGATCAGGTTCTATTTACTGATTTTTGAGCTTTTAATAGATAATAATTTTCTACACGAGTATATATTCTTGTTTCAGAATATAAATCATACTAATATATGTTTTTAAGTATTATTCATTCATTTTTACAGACATGTTTTAAATAAATTTATAGTATGTACAGTTATAATCATATACATGTTTTAATTATAAAACATTTTATGTTCAAATTATGATTAGAAAATTCCTTTAATGTTAATGAGCTGGAACATCATTGGCTAATTAGTTAATTGTCTATATGCTACAAGGTTTAAAAACTGAAGCAATGTGTTTATTAGATTGTCTGATGAAGGCTTGTATTGCATAGCCGAAAGCGCTTACCATTTATTTTTACAATAAATATATTCTGAATATTAAATAACGCCTGTCCGGCACTTGTTATTGTGCTACTGGATTCGTGTTCAATAGTTTGTCGTTTTGGAGTTTTTAAATGTAATGATATGACATACAATAAACAATTATTCATTTTGAATACCAAAAACGCAATTAAAACATTTTCAACATACACATAACTAACTCATTTATTAAAAAAAATAATAGAAAAAACATCAAATCTGATAATTGTCCTTAAAATAATTTTAAAGAAAAAGACTCATTTAATCCTGGATCTTTATTGGTTCCCAATCTAAATTGCCAAGATGTTTCATGATACATTCAATATGCATGAAAATCCACACATCTACAATCAACCACTGCCTTTTCCAACACACACACACACACACACACACACACACACACACACACACACACACAAAAATGTCAAAATACTGACATGGGTAACTGCATTTGACTAAAGCATTCTCCAAATCAAGTTTCTTGATAACTTACATGTGCTGACAAAATTGACGCAACTTAACTGTCTTGTCCACAGACAAAGCTGGGCAAGATTTAAAGACAGGAAAATATTCAACACCCGACGAGTTACAAACAAAAACGAGCTACTGTCGTAATATTAATAGCACCATGCATCAATATTTTGTGGAAAGGGCAGTGGTTGATTGTACGGGTGGGGATTTTAATACATATTTACAGTACTGTATCGTGAAGTATGCAGCCAAATTATATTAAGAGGCGGTAAAGTTACAAAACAAAATAAGTCCATTTATTTAAACAGTGTGTTGCGAAGGAAATATTATCAGATTTGATGTTTGTCTATTTATTAACAAACTGATTATGTATTCCTTGAAAAATTATTCTAATTGCATTTTTTTATTGAAAATGATTACGGTATGTTATATAATTATACTGCACTACTCAAAAACGATGAATCATTTTAAATAAGTTAGGTATTTTATACTAATGAAGTTCTATGTATGTGGATGAAAGTGCTAAATTAAATTCTTTTTATGGATACAGCACCTGTTTTTAACTGGGTTGTGCATTGTGTTCGGAGAGGTACTGTCAAAATTAGGGACAGCTGAGGGCAAGTGGCGATAGCTATAATTACGCAAAAAAAATTCCTATATATACCGTTCAACTTCTTTGTTATGATTACACTTGCGCCTACACACCAAGTCTCTTAAAGGAAGACTCAACACCTATCCGTCCAGAGGCTCTTGTTGGTTCAGCGCCGCAGACCTCCAGCTGAAGGTCTTTGAGTTCAAGTTCTAAATGAGAGTAATATTATCCTTTCATTTCCTTGCTCAAGAATTCTGGACAGCACCAAAGGTAATGGGGGGGGGGGGGGACAGGCCCAAAATTCAGGACAACTGTTAACTACTACCGTAATTCATACCTTTCAGTCTCTTAGCTTGAGAATTCCGGACAAAGCCAAAAATAAATGACCCAAAATTAAGGAGATATTTTAAATATTGTTCTTAAAACTTACAAAATCGATAATTTAACGTGTTTTGCCTTTATGTACATTTTCTCTGGGATATGAAGTGTGAAACTCCAATATCTGCCATGATTTAATTACTTCCATCCATACTGACTTGCCGGAATACCACAGATTTTATAAGGAGCAGACCAAAAATAAGAAGCAAATTGTGGACGTTTTGTGAAATGTTGGAATGATGCAAGATATGCTGTAATTCACGTAAAAGTGAACAGAGTAATGGTTTCACATCAACATGAATTTTTTGATAAACAAGGAAGTAATGTAGAACACGGACTTGCATTCCTTAGCGATTTACCAGAAAAGTCAAACTCTTATCTGAAACCCGTCAAAATGTAGAAGGCAAATTTGAGGACATTCTGTACATTATGGGTATTTGCTGGACAACGTAGCGGTATGACTGCATGCATTAATAAATGTTTTAAAAGAAGCGTACAGCGATAAAACATTTTATAATAAAAAATACCTTCATACTGTATTATAACTAAACTTACTACATTGTGCGGCTTATCATGAACTCGATGTAATTCCATTAAAACATTTACAAACTCCATTCCACGTTAACACAGACATCAAAAGCAAAGGAAATAGAAGGTAAAATAGCCCTGTTGTATTACCGTCCACTCTATTTACGCACAACACGCTGGTTCTATTAGAAGTAACACTCGCCATGGCTCTTCGTAATCTACACTTCACGCAAAAGTAACGTATTCCTTTTACTTAACCCTCAATAAACAGTACAGCTAATTTTGAGTTTAAATTAGAATTATTTAATACTAATTCAATACTTAGATGTATTTTGCTAGATAACCTATGCGCAAATATGAACCCACTAGAAGGGCTGATTGAGGCACACTAGCTATCGATCATTTTTTCCCTTTCCCGTTTAGTCTCAGGCAACCACAGCGTACTTTGCGTATTGGCGTCAAGTGTCGCACACTGATGGTTCTAGCTGTTTGCTAGAATCAGTGAGTAAAGATGGCGGGTAGAACCCGGTAACGCGGCTAATGTACAGGCGGTGGAAAGGCAGGCCGAGTAAAAACGAGGCCGGGCCGGACGCCTGGAATATATTACTGCACTTTTGTGGTGAGTAAGCTTGTTTTGTGAAGTTAGCTGTCTGATGTGAAGGATTATGCATGCGGAATGAAGGTTCTGTGTGATAGTTTAGGGCCCTTTGCGTTGCTCCTGTCTTGCCAGTGTTTTCACTTCTTTGGGGAGCATGGAAACCATTGGTGACGGCTATATGGGTAGTTGGTGATAAAACATTAATGTTATGGTCTTTTAGAATTTTGGTGGAAGATCATTTTTTTCTCTTTGGAGGGGTATGGTACCCTTGAAACGAATAACGGGCAGTGTATTTACTGAGGGAGTAGTTGTATTACTAACATGTTTATGTACATACATTGTGTCACTTAAGCTAGCTAGTAAATTGTATGTGCATAGTTATTATTTACTGTACCTCTAATTGTTTAGTTTAAATGCATTCAGCTGTGAGCGGTGGTTTTGTTAGAAGTTCAGTGCGTTTACTTGGAAACTCTCTTCCTTCTCTTATGGATTAGTCAAGCTTTTGACACTTTTTTCCCAAGTGACTTCTTGTGTAGTAGTTGAGAGGTATGGACATTTAGGGTTTATACCATATCTGTACCTTTCAGTTGTCCCTGGTTTTGATTTGTATGTTCTCTTTCGCAATCCTTCGTAAAACTGACTTTTGGAGGATATGTGATTTACACTTGATAGTAGTGATTCGAGTTATATAATTTTTACTTCAAAGTGTGTATACTGTACTCTTTCCTTATTATATTAATGCTTCAAGTTAAAGGTGCTAATATTTTAAAGTGTTCCTGGTTATTTTTGGATTTGCCTTGATTCTGTTGATTTGTCCCTGGATTGTTGAGATTGGCCATACCTATGTAGAGGTACGGGCATTTGCTGTTTACTCCATATGTCAGCTTTATCTGATTATAGGGGTTGTCTATAACTTTGGGTCAATGTTCTTCTATCTTTCTGGGCGGCCACGGTGGTGCAACGTTTAACGTTGTTGCCTCAGCAAGAGGTTCTCCGGTTCGATCCTCGGTTGGGGTGCCTTCTGTGCGGAGTCTACACGTCCTCCCTGTGGTTGTGTGGGTTTTCTCCAGGTGCTCCGGTTTCCTCCTACATCCCAAAGACATGTTGTACGTGGATTGGCCACTCTAAATTGGCCCTAGACATGTGTGTGCCTTCCTTGGAAGGTTGGGTGCTGGGCTGGCAACTCGACGCTAAAACTCAACTGCCAGTCATGAGTTGACAGGTGATTCGCTGTGGCGGCCCCTGACTGAGAAAAGCCGGAAGAAGTAGTTCTGCTATCTTCCTACTAAAATTGGATTTTTTTTTTGTGTGTGAACATGTGGTACAGTATATAAAGTACTGGCAATTATTGCGATTAGACATACTTTACTGACCTGTTTTTATATCCTCTGCTCATTTCAGCTCAGTGGACTTTCCTGGTTAAAAGCAAATAACTTTTTTAAATAGTGGCACACCTCCAGTTAAGATGCCAGTTTTTTGCGATATAAAAACCACAGTAAATCATTTCAGAACTTTTCCCACCTTTAATGTGACCTATAAACCTGTACAGTTCAATTGAAAAACAAATATGTTTGGGGAAAATATATATATAAAAAAACTTACAATTAAGCTGGTTGCATAAGTGTGCACACCCTTAAACTAATACTTTTTTGATGCACCTTTTGATTTAATTACAGCATTTAGTCTTCTTGGGTAGGAGTGTTAGCATGGCACATCTTGACTTGGCAATATTTGCGCACTCTTCCTTGCAAAAGTGCTCCAAATCTGTCAGATTGCGAGGGCATCTCTTTGTGCACAGCCCTCTTCGGGTCACACCATAAATTTTGTATTGAATTTAGGTCTGGGCTCTGGCTGGACCATTCCAAAACTTAATTTTTCTTCTGGTAGAGTCATTTTTTGATTTGGATGCATGCTTGGGGTCATTGTAGTGTTGAAAGTGACATTCCTCTTCATCTTTAGCTTTCTAGCAGATGCCTGAAGGTTTTGGGCCAAAAGTGGTATTTGGAACTGTTCATAATTCCCTACACCTTGACTAAAGCCCCAGTTCCAGCTGTGAAAAAGCAACCCCAAAGCATGATACTGCCAACACCATGCTTCACTGTGGGGATGGTGTTCTTTTGGTGATACGAAGTGTTTTTGGGCCAAACATACCTTTTGAAATTGTGGCCAGAAAGTTCAACCTTGGTCTCCTCAGACCATAACATACTTTCCCACGTGTTTTTGGGAGACTTGATATATTGTTTTGCAAATTTTAGCTGGGTTTGGATGTTTTTCTGTGTAAGAACCTTGCAGCCCTACCCCATAGCCCAGGCATATGGAGAATACGGGAGATTGTCACATGTAGTATACAAACAGTACTTGCCAGAAATTCCTGCAGCTTCTTCAGTGTTGCTGTAGGTCTCGTGGCAGCCTCCCTGACCAGTTTTTCGTCTTGTCTTTTCGTAAATTTTGGGGGGACTTCCAGTTCTTTGCAAAGTCACTGTTGTCCCATATTTCCACTTTTTGATTGTCCTCACGGTGTTCCATGGTATATCCAGTGCTGTGGAAATGTTTTTGTACCCTTCTCCTGACTGATACTTTCAACAACAAGATCCCTTTGATGCTTTGTAAGCTCTCTGCTTTTGCTGTAGCAAGCAACTGAATAAATGTCGGTAAAATTTTACTGGGATAGCTGAACTTTTATTTGGGATTAGTCAGTCTCTTAAATTGAATGCAGGTGTGTACCCAAGAAGACTGAATATTATAATTTAAATCAAAAGGTACGTCAACAAAGCATTAGTTTAATGGTGTGCACACTTATGCAACCAGCTTATTGTACATTTTTTTTATATTTTTCCCCAAACGTATTGGTTTTTCAATTGAACTGTGCAGGTTTATAGATCACATTAAAGGTGGGAAAAGTTCTGAAATTAATTTTTTTTTTAATCAAAAAACTGGCATTTTTAACATGGGTGTTTTGTATACACTGTTAATTGTTAATTTACCACTTTTTCTGTCTGCTCTTTGAGATGATAGTACACATTTAATTTGTGGGCTTTCCCTGTTTTTTTTTTTTCCTGAATTATGGAGATAGTTGAGACTATGGATTGTACTTCTTGGAGGAATTAAGTTTTAGGTTAGAAGCTTGTATGATTAGCAGAGTGGCCAAAAAATCCCTTTGGTGCCCTAAGGGAAGAACATGGTAGAATAATCTATAAGTAGTTCTCATGTGTTAAAGCTTTGCAAGTCATCTTGACTTAGGGATTTGGAGTCCCGACTGGTTTCTTCATTCTCTGTCCTGTTTTAGCTGCCAATGTGGAGTAAGCTATTTTTACTGTTTAAGAGGTAGGTTTTAGGATAGATCACTTATTTGAACGTCTTGAGTATAGCTTTCCACTTGTTTTTGCTTTGCTTGGTGAGGAAGTGATGTTCTGTGAATGTTTTAAATTGCTATTTTATTTTTGGTTCCTGAAGTAATTTTTCTTTCTGTGTTTTTATTGTATTGCTGTTGACTGTGCTGTAGTGTTCTCAATAAAGTCTAGATTAATCTTATTTTTTTCCTTACAGTGGTGTAGTGTAACTAGTGTGTGTTTTTTTTTTTTCTGTTTAGAAAAGTATATGTACATGCTATGCATGTCTAATGCATTTGCAATTTGTGTAATGTGTGTACTGTACATATATAGCATGCATCTCAGTACATACACTTCTCCCTTACATAAATGGGCACACTTAGCATTCTTTAGCGTCCATGCAGTAATAGTACAGGCTCCTTGGGTGTTTGGCGGCACATACTGAAGCAGTTCATGGAATAGGATGTGTGTGTGGTACTACTGTTTCTCTCCTTAATTGTGCTTTGCCAGCTGTTCTTGTAATCAGTTGGCAGATTTATAATTTTTTTTTTATTCTACTGTACATTAGTTGTATGTTTTCTTTTAGGGCATGTTGGATTGATGGACAGTTCTGTCGGGGTTACTAAACTACTGTAAATGTTAAAATCCGAGTTAATATTTTGAGTGGAGAGCAGTCTGCATTCAGTTTTTAACGTTGCTTGCATTTGCATAACTTTGTAGAAAAATTATCTATCGTTTAGATCACATTATGCTTGTACCTTTTCTGTTGACAACCGAGATTGAGGTTGGTTTTTATTCATGATTGTGTTGTAGCTTATTTTGTTTTGGTTTGCTATATTCTTTCATTAGCACAGTTTATGGTCTTAAAATGTAATGTGCATAATTACATGAAATATGTAAGTAGGTACAAAATGAGGTAGTGAAACTGTATCAGTGCCGCTTAAGTGTGTGAGCAACTTTAATGAACGTGAAAGGCAAAAAGTCGGTCCAAAGAATGTGCTTCTTTTCTTTCCTTCCCCAACTGATCAGTCTCTGCCTTTTTAATTGTTCCCTTGACCTGTGAACCTGCTTCCTCACTACACTGTCTGGGAGAGAACCTTGACTGCGTTTTATTTACTTATTTTTGTCATTGTTTCTAGCTGTGGACAACAAAAGTGATTATGTAGATTTCATCCTGTCTTGTGTTCAGTGGTGCAACAAGTAGCACACTTGCCTTTTGGTGCTGGCTGTGGGTTCTGTTACCACTTCAGCTGACTGGATTACTGACACTGTAGTGTAGTATTGGAGGGGTGCTGCACTCCTGAGTGTGTTGCCCTTAATATGAAATGTAAAACGGAGAGGTCTGAACTGATTGAATTTGCTGGCAGCTCACGTGAAGTTCACATGGGTGCGTAAGATAGCATGGCACCTATTGAGAAGGGATGGGGTTCCTCAATGCTCTTGCCAAATTCTACCCAGTAATAGCAATACCATTTCAGGCCGCCTCTGAACTGCCATCAACCTGCTTGGACTAACCGTCTTAACAATGGTCAAGGAAAATCTTCATGTTTCTGCTCTTCCTCACAAATATAATTTGCTGTGTGAGGTGTGCAAAGAGATGTACCAACATACCCGTATAATGTATTTTTATATTGAATGAAAAGAACTACAGAATTAAATATTTTTCTGAGGCTTACCATGTTTTCTCCCTGATGGTTTGTTGGAAAGCAAATTCTGTTCTTGTGTGCTGGTGGTGTGGGGTGGGTGTGTAAAAGGCAATATGGGATTAGTTAGGCTGTGTGAGTAGTTAATATGGACTAATTTTGGAGTGTTTCTGGGCTGTGCCCAGTATGAAGAAGTGAAATAACACTTGCTAGATAACATTATGAAATATTGAACATGCTTTCCAGAATTTATGCAGTACTTCAGGAGAGAACAGAGTAGGCTTTTTTTTTTTTTTTTTTTTTTTCCCCACTTTTGTCTTTGCACTTCTGAAGCTTACCCTTTTGGTGAGTGCATGAAAGGTGTTGCTGTTCCTAATAGGAGTAAGTGTGCAGTAAGCTCATCCTTTGGATCCCAGGGCACTTGGTGTATATGGTGGTCTCTCGTGAACTTGATTTTTAACTTTTTTAAAATTTTTCCAACGATAACCTGACAGGTATACCTGTCCCTAAATGGTGTTTCAGCAACTGCTTGGACCACATTAGCAGTAAATGTGAATTATATTGATGTAGTTGTACCATTCACAATGAGGGCAGTCGTCAATAAAATCTTATGCATAGTGTGGGAGAGTGAGTACTTAACTGACAAACCAGTAACCATGATTATGGATGTGTAGCCTTTTTGGATTTCTAAGTAGCAATGCAGAGCAAGTCTGGTACCTGCTCACATGGAACTGTTGCATTTTATGGTATTTGTGCTGTGTAACACAATCCCTAAGCTCTTGTGGCTTCAGGTTTGTGTTGTCAGTTGATTTTTAAAGGGATTCCAATCCATTTTTACACCCTGAAGGGAAAAGAGGGATTTTGAGCATGACGTATTGCGTATCTGCTGTAGATGTAGCTTTGTGTTTCTGTTGTGCTATTGGTTCGGATGGCCAGTGCATTTGGGATTTTTTCATTTGACCGTCTGTTAGTACTTTCTTGTAGTAAAGATCTTCCTTTGAAACAAGTCAGGGTGATAGGGGCTACTGTATACAGTTCATCTGTTTACTAGATGTGAGCCCTTTCTGATACCATGCCACGGAAGTGGTATTGTCATTAGTACTATCTTGTCAGATTGTCATTGTTTGTACTTGCACATTGTGACTTATTTCGTACAGATTGTTTTACTTGGTTCTGTGTGTTTATCGTGTGATTCTTTAACAAACGGTTGTGTTCACAAGCTAAAATGTCTAGTGTTGTCTTAACTTCTGGCAGAAGAGCAAAACTTTCCAAGGAAAATAAATTAAGAAAAGTATTCTCTTTGCTTGCTGTTGGTGTTTGTAGATGTTTATTGCTTTGTGTGAGTCAGTCTGCTTGGGCTGTGTGGCACCCAACTCCCAATTTCACTTTCCATCATCTTTGCTAGATGGAATGGACTTTGGGGTGCACCTTGAGGTTCTTTGTAAGGAAGCATAATCTCTCAATACTTTTTTTACATGTGAATAAAGATAAATCAAACAGTTATAACTGCTGCTACTTTGCATTACCCTTCCTCATCACCAAGGCATCAAATGACTGCATATAGCAACATCTATAGACTTGATTTGAAAGTGTGGAGCATTCATCATGGTGTATTAAGAAATCCAGGCTGACTCAAGTGTTTGGTGGCTGATGTTGATGAATTTTATAGTTTGGAGGCTGTAGATGGACTTGGCACTGACTTGTGGTGGTGCTTTACTAAGCTTTTCTGTCTTTATTTGGTTCTTAATCAAGAAACTTTGTTCGTACTCTGGTAGAACCCAGTTATCACTGAGCCTTTTTGTCATTGTTACTTCCAAAGTTTGTGTAATGTTTTATAAGTAGATAACATTTTCTTTTTTGTTAGTCTCCGGCTTGCTCACCTGTAAATTTTCCAAGTGTAATAGAGGCCACTTTCGGACCTTCATAGCTTGGATCTCTAGTTAAAGTACCAGCTGCAGTCTTAACGTTGCAGCATTTAGATTTCTGCTCGGGGAAACTTGAGTTGAAAAGAGAGAGCAGAGGTGTAGTCTTTTCTGTATTGTAATGTTTTTGTTTCAGTATTAGTGTGGTCGGATTTTATTCTAGTCTCTGTTTGCTGTTGGCAGCTGAGTCTAGTGTAGGCACCAGCCACCTCCCTGACTTCCATGCTTGTCCAACCCAGGGTTTCCTTATTGCTTTTTCTAACCGTGAATCCCTGGATGTGATCTTTCACAAGGTGGTCTTCCTGGCTTGTGTATCCAGTTGTGAGGTAACTTATTCCTAGGGAGTGGGGAATCCAATGTGGAGTTGTCAAAGCTGGGAACTGTCACACATGGCAGGTCATTTTAAGGTGCTTGGTTTTGATAGTGGCTAGTAGAGGGACAACAGGACATCATTCTTGCCTTTATTTTTAGCTAAGATGACTTGTGAGGTTCCTGGTCTCCACACAGGATCTTCCACGCCTGCCCTACCTGGATAGATCCAGCGATCTGATGCGCCATCCTTTTCAAACTTCTCCCTCTCCCCCCCAGCTCTAGGAGTGTTATGTTCGGTGTTTGTGTTTTTATCTATGTATCAGAATATTATTGCTGTCGTTATGCCATCTGCCTGCCGTTTAGGGATAGCTTTTTCCATAGTAATCTGACTATTGGCTTCCAACTTTTTTTTTTTTCCACTTGTTAACTGGATTAGTCTGACAGAGCACAGCCTATTTTCAGTGCAGGCCAAGGGATAAAAGCTCCAAAACCATTTTTTTAATTGCATACAATATTAAAGATGATTAAAGTTGTAAATGAATTAAATCAACACAAATAAGATTAACAAGCATGGATAAATCGAGTAGTTGTCTGTGTGAGGTTTAAAATTGTATATATCTAGCACAGGTAGCAAAATTGCATTTACAGAGATGAAAGTCTCTTAGGAGGGGTAGAAAATTGAAAGTACATTCGTAAGGTTGAAGAGGCGAAATAATGCAAATTATGTAGAAACTATATATTGAATGGCAATATGAAGAGAGTAATGGGTTACTGATGGTGTGCAGTGTTTGGTGCAAGTTGAGTTACAGAGCAGAAAAGAAATGTACAAGTTTGTTATAAGTTTAAGAAAAAATTGACTACATGTTGAAGTTGAAGATGGGCAAGTACTGGAGACTGCATCTTGAGGGAGAAACTAGTTACATGAACTATTATGGGTAGAGACTAGTTTAGTTTTGTTTTAGAAGTTTGATTGCATTCAGATTTAAGGGCAGGTACCCTAGTTTTAAAAAATGGGTATGCAGAATAAAGTGACTCACGGTGATTGGATTTCGTTCTCTCTGAGGCTTGGGGACTAGGATAAGCAAGTGCATTTGTTGGTGGTATATCTTGAGGGTCAGTTAGGTTTGAATATTATATTGGGGAATTTATTTTTAGTGCATTTGGGTAGTTTGGGTGCTTATTTGGCAGTCTTGCATGTCTTTTTCCAAACTAAGTTATGTTTTATGCAAGCAATAATGCTTGGTGGTGTGTGTGAATAATACCTGCCCAGGGGTGTTTTGAGGCCTAGCGTTATGTCTGTCTACCACCCAGGAAGGGTGGTGTTTACACATTAACAAATATTCTGGTGGGATTGTTTTTAAAATGAGTGATTGCTTGCTGTACTCTGCCTGAATATTGCTGGTATCTGTCTGGATTTTATTTTCCCTCCCACCCTGCTGCTGCTGTATTCTTAAACTTGGTGGTGGCTTTTGAGTTGCCCACCCCTACTGTAAATCTGATTTGGACACTCACAGTCCCATCTCCTTGGCTTATTTTACTGTGTATGGAGATCAGTTGAATGCCCATTCCCCTTTCTTAACCTTGAATTATCTTCTATTTCCTCCCTTCCCACTTTTAAAAAATGCAATTTATTCAGTTGCTTTTACTATATTTGTTTCTTATAGGTTCATAGATGTTTGTAAGCCACGGTGGTGCAGCGGTTAGCGTTGTCTCCTCACAGCAAGAGGTTCTCAAGTTTGATTCTCGGCTGGGGTGCTTTGTGTGGAGTCTGCATGTCTTCTCTGCAGTCAAGTGACTGACATGCAGGTAGGTGTGAGCATGAATGGGCATGCCTTCATTGAAGGTTGGGTGATGGGCTGGCAACTTGGCACTGTAAAAATCCACTGCCAATCATGAGCGGACCAGAGTTCCGCTGTGGCGATCCCTAAATGGGGAAAAGCCGAAAGTCTTCATATGTTCATGGATGTTTACTAGGCTAAGGGCCTGTTTAAAGCCTAGCCATGCATCCCAAATCTCTGACAAGTTCTGATACACTTGATGATAAAGTGTAAGCATGGGCCTAGGAGATTAATCTCTAAACCAGGGATGAATTTCTTATTTCCTATCCAACTGTCCAAGTTGCACTTGAATTGGGTTAGGGAGGAACTCTGCTTCACAGCTTTATTTTGCTTTAGCTGCTTGTTAAGTGCTTAATTGTAAATATTTTGCTGCGTTTATTACTGCTTGCTAGTATCCTGATTTAATTTGTAACTTATTGTAAGCCTCTTAGTTTTGGTTTAAGCACCTGGGCTTCAAGCCAGTTTTACATTAAGAAGGCCCATAGCCTGCACTCGTGGTAGGAGAGGTAGCTTACATTCCTTCTAAGTTGGGAATTGTTGGTTGAAGGCTTAGTGTGTTCTAAAAGTGTCGTAGTTCTGGTTTAAGCAACTGGGCTTCAAGCCAGTCATTTTACATTAAGAAGTTTTTGTGGTTCCCACTCTTGTGGGAGTAGAGGGTAGCCTCTGCTTTACTGAGTTGGAAATTGCTGGTTTGAAGGCTTACTGTGTGCCTGTTCTAAGTGTCTTAGTTGTGGTTTAAGCACTTGGATTCCAGACTACTTATTTCACACTAGAAAGGTTTGTGATCTACACTTGGAGTTTTCTTCTGAATTGCTGCTTTATTTAAACTTTTTTTCTGCACTTTGAATTTCTAGTACTGCTGCATTTTATAACCTAGACTAGATTCAGGTTTGCTGAATCTAGACTGTTTGCTAGTTTTACTGCTCAAATGAAACCAGTCTTACATTTTAAAGAAGGCCTCCCTGCACTCTTGTGGCAGAAGTGTGCAGCAAAGGACCCATCTGAGTTTGGGGACTGCTGGAATAAGGCTTAGTCTTGGGCTTTCCCTTTGGTTACTTTTTTTAAAATCGTTTAACTTTGTATATAAGCATCGTGTTTGCACTCAGTTTACTGGATCTGGTCTGAGATTGCACTGCTACCCTGTGAGCAACTCAGTTGTGTGTTGTGAAGCATTGATGCAGTTTTCTACCTCCTAGGTCTCCATAGAATAGCCATTTTGTTAGTCTTGCAGCAAAGACTGGTCTTTAGCCCGCTTCTCACTAATTACTACAGTGTATACTGCCACAGTGGATGGACAGTTTTCCCACCATTTCTCCAGCCAGCTTGATTGACATGGGCATCCTGAAGCAATGTAGCAATTGCCTCATGTATGCTGACAACCAGGTACTCCTAAAATGAATACAACATGTGAGAGATGTATCTATACTATGAATTTGGAATAATTTCTGTTATGTAACAAACTAGATATCAGACAGGCTGTTGGAGCGCACACACTTTACCTCTTGCACATAACAAGCTCACAGCACAAACCCCTGTTCGTGGAGGTGCTCACTAGACGCCTACCTAAAGATCAGAGACCTCCCAACCGCAAATCTACTGCACACCCTGCAGACACAACAGAATCCAGTACACAAGCGTTTCAACCAGTAAGCCCTTAAGGCAAAACACCTCAAAACTAAATGTCTTGGTCTTAGGCGACTCCATAATGAGACACTCAGATGTCCCGTGACTGGACAAGAAGGTCCTGGTTGGCTGCCTGTCAGGATCAATCAGATCATGCACACAGTCTCTCAACAAGTACCATTATGACTCTTAGTCCATATTTGAGTGAATTACTTGATACGTACCTCACTGAATTATATGAAGTGATGTGACTGAGCTCTCGTATTGTGTCCCAGGCAGGTATGTCCCTAGCCCTAAGCAGCATTCTACCTTCGCCCAAGCAGCATTCTACCTTCACCTAAGATGATGCCTCAAACTAAACAAAAAATGATTGCCTTCAACAATTGGTTTAGCTTCTGGTGTCAATCTGGGGGGATCCGGTATTTGGCAGTCTGGGAAGATGCGGCTGACAGACCATGCTGCTTTGCCAGAGATGTTCTTCAGCTGTCGACTCTTGGCTCTTTGTTACTGACAATGTCATAACAAAATTAATGCTAGGAGTCTAAATCGAAAACTGGACTTGATGGAAGCAGTCCTTAACTTGGAAGATCCAGATGTCTGTGCAGTCAGAATGGTTCAAGGCCGTAGACAGCACCCTGGCCGTGCAAGGCTACAATGCTTTCCACACATTCAGACCTCAAAACAGCAAGAAAAGTGGTGGTGTAGCCATCTTTATCAAAGGCGAATACACCTCGACTGGTCAAAACAGTAAGACTCCCTAGAGCTACTCCAAAGTACAACTAACTGTAGGCAAAATCCCTTCTTTGTCGTTTGGCTATAAGTCCCCCACTATGAACTACAAGAACCAGTCTGCCTATCTGCACCTACTTGAGTCACTCACTATACAGACACACCTTGGTCAAGGGTGATTTCAACTGTCCTTCCATTGATTGGAAGTCCTATGAGGACAAACATGCGTGCCCTAAGGTTCTTGGATTTTGTTTAACAAATGCTCTGGTACAGATGGTCTGCACCCCAAGGGGCTCAAATGTCCTAGATTTAGTGTCTTTGCACTACCCCCTGTGCATTGTCCTCCCTGTTAAGGTCTTATCATAAGTTAGTATTGTTTTGAAGTAAAAATCATACCTAAACCCCCCCCCCCCGATCAAAAAAGATGAAATTTTTCTACAAAGCAAACTGTTGTCTCCTAAGTGAAATAGTTTGAAACCCCCTGCTACTATTGTTGACTGATTCTTATACAGAGGTATACAGAAATGCCCTGTATAAACATCTATACAAATGTATAGATTTGGTTGTACCTGAACAGATCAAAACAAGGTCCTTATGATAAGACAAGCCGTGCTGGTGGACGTATTATATAAATAGATTATATAACAAGAGAAGGAAACTAATGGTTAAGAATAAAGAGGGAACTGACTTGGCAGAGGAGGGACACTCTCCACAGCTTGAACAAGGAAATTGCATGTCTTGCAAAGTTCTCTAAAAGCCAATTCTGACCCTAAACTAGCATCCCTAATTAAGGGTAATCTCACAAGGCATTCTTTAGCTACACCAGGAATCTAAAAGAGAAGGCTCAACTGACCCTGTGGACATCACCAACTTGCTAGTAGACAGATTTTGCACAAACTTCACCAAGCATACCAGTCAGCAATCCTCTATCTAATATCTTTAAAGAGCAGGTCATAACCACTCTCCATGGCCAAAAACACAACCCCTCTGGTACTGGATAACATACCAGGCCGCTTACTAAAATGGTCTAATACAGGACCTAGCAGAACCGCTTGTCGCACTCTTTTCACCTGCAGTCTAACTACTGGCTTTGTCCCAGCAGAGTGGAAAACAGCAACAGTAATTCCCTTGTACAAAGGGGATCCATCAGCTGAACCTGGGAACTAAAGGCTGGTTAGGCATATGGGTCTAATCTGCAAGGCCATGGTAATAATAATCATGGACCTTTTAAAGGTTTAGGTGACCTTCAAATGAGAGATTTGGGAACACATGTTAGCAACCTTAACTTCGATCACCATGTGTCCATGGTGGTAAGGAAGGTCTTCTACAGTGCACATCTCATAAGGGTATCTAATCCAGAGCCAAGGATGTTGTAACTCCCCTGTACTCATCCCTCATCAGACTACTAAGAGTACAGCGCTCCTTTTTGTACACCTTCAAGGACTTCAGAGGCTTCTCACTAAGAAAATTCACAACCTTCAACACACAACCTACATGGGCAGACTGAAGGCCCTGTCACTGTACTCTCTTCTCTGCAGCCTATTGTGCCTGGCCTGCAGAGCAGTCTTGGGACCCTGCCCTAATAGAAATGTTGCACATCTGCAAGTCAAATAGGACAAGATTCACTTGCTGTAGGGATCTTAACCTAGTGTGCGACATTAACAGGGCATGCTGGAGAGACAGCTGTGTCTCCAGAGATTGCCATTCCTCTGGAGTAAACTCCCAGTTCATGCAAAACGGATCTCCTGAATGACCCTATTTAAGCAGAACTTAAACTATTGGATGGGAGACCATAAATTTACCCTGGCGGTATCACCTATGTCCCTCTTGAATAAGGGCAGTTGGTACTGTTAGACTCTTGCTGCAAATGTAGACCATGCATCTTGGTTAGTAAGGGAACGAGGGTATAACATGGCAAGGCTAAAGGGCCTTAGGGCCAGTAGCCGAGTAACCTCTATGAATCTATGAGTTTTGATGTAAAATGGTTCCTCTGCTTACTATTTCAGACTTGTAGTACATGGTGGCAAGTCATTGGGGGTTGACATCACTAAATAAGGAGTTACATTTGAGTTTCAGACTTCCTTATAGTTGTCAACTAATCGGGGACAAATCTCAAGTTATTTGGGACAAATTCAGAAGTAATTGGGGAAATGATGTTATTGCTATCAATTTGAGACGGATGGAAAGAATTTAAACTAATGTACATTTTCTGAAGTAAAAGTCTGCGCCTGTCACTGCTTAAATGTGATTCACCACCTTTTCTCCAAAAGTCCTCAGTTTGAGGGATTGAAGGAGGCACTGCTAAAATTGAGTCAGAATTGGGGGTTGTGTCTTTCAGCTTTTCCCGGTTAGGGGTCACCACAGCTGAACTCAGGTCCAATAATGATTTGGCAGTAGATTTTTACATGCAGAGTTTCCGGCCCTGACTCGCAACCTTCAACGAAGGTACGCCTATTCATGCATGTCTCCACACGCAAGACGCTCTAGCTGAGAATCGAACGGGACAACTTCTTAATGTGAGGCGACCACGCTACCACAGCACCACCACTGCAGTGTAGTCAAAATCAGGGGTGTCCCTGAAAATTGGGGACAGGTGAGAGAGACTTCAGAAAGTGCATGTTTACATAATATTTATAGCAACTTTCTAATCTTATAAAAGCAATATTTTAAAATGTTTCCATATTTTTAAGCTTTTGTTTCGCCTGTTTTAGG